>NW_028152106.1:0-246982 GCF_964638095.1 Poromitra crassiceps
GAATACCGCACTGAGTCAATGCGGTCTTAGCCTCTCTGGTGTCAACACTCTGTCTGATTTTGGATTTTTTTTTTTTTTTTCCAAAATCAGACTTGACAACAGAGAGGCTGAATACTGCACTGAGTCAATGGGATCTTAGCCTCTCTGGTCTCAACACTCTGTCTGATTTTGGATTTTTTTTTTTTTTTTTCCAAAATCAGACTTGACACCAGAGAGGCTGAATACCGCACTGAGTCAATGCGGTCTTAGCCTCTCTGGTGTCAACACTCTGTCTGATTTTTGATTTTTTTTTTTTTTTTCCAAAATCAGCCTTGACACCAGAGAGGCTGAATACCACACTGAGTCAATGCGGTCTTAGCCTCTCTGCTCTCAACACTCTGTCTGATTTGGGATTTTTTTTTTTTTTTCCAAAATCAGACTTGACACCAGAGAGGCTGAATACCGCACTGAGTCAATGCGGTCTTAGCCTCTCTGGTGTCAACACTCTGTCTGATTTTGGATTTTTTTTTTTTTTTTTCCAAAATCAGACTTGACACCAGAGAGGCTGAATACCGCACTGAGTCAATGCGGTCTTAGCCTCTCTGGTCTCAACACTCTGTCTGATTTTGGATTTTTTTTTTTTTTTTTCCAAAATCAGACTTGACACCAGAGAGGCTGAATACCGCACTGAGTCAATGCGGTCTTAGCCTCTCTGGTGTCAACACTCTGTCTGATTTTGGATTTTTTTTTTTTTTTTTCCAAAATCAGACTTGACACCAGAGAGGCTGAATACCGCACTGAGTCAATGCGGTCTTAGCCTCTCTGGTCTCAACACTCTGTCTGATTTTGGATTTTTTTTTTTTTTTTTCCAAAATCAGACTTGACACCAGAGAGGCTGAATACCGCACTGAGTCAATGCGGTCTTAGCCTCTCTGGTGTCAACACTCTGTCTGATTTTGGATTTTTTTTTTTTTTTTTCCAAAATCAGACATGACACCAGAGAGGCTGAATACCGCACTGAGTCAATGCGGTCTTAGCCTCTCTGGTGTCAACACTCTGTCTGATTTTGGATTTTTTTTTTTTTTTTTCCAAAATCAGACTTGACACCAGAGAGGCTGAATACCGCACTGAGTCAATGCGGTCTTAGCCTCTCTGGTCTCAACACTCTGTCTGATTTGGATTTTTTTTTTTTTTTTTCCAAAATCAGACTGGACACCAGAGAGGCTGAATACCGCACTGAGTCAATGCGGTCTTAGCCTCTCTGGTGTCAACACTCTGTCTGATTTTGGATTTTTTTTTTTTTTTTTCCAAAATCAGACTTGACACCAGAGAGGCTGAATACTGCACTGAGTCAATGCGGTCTTAGCCTCTCTGGTCTCAACACTCTGTCTGATTTTGGATTTTTTTTTTTTTTTTTTTCAAAATCAGACTTGACACCAGAGAGGCTGAATACCGCACTGAGTCAATGCGGTCTTAGCCTCTCTGGTCTCAACACTCTGTCTGATTTTGGATTTTTTTTTTTTTTTTTTCCAAAATCAGACTTGACACCAGAGAGGCTGAATACCGCACTGAGTCAATGCGGTCTTAGCCTCTCTGGTGTCAACACTCTGTCTGATTTTGGATTTTTTTTTTTTTTTCCAAAATCAGACTTGACACCAGAGAGGCTGAATACTGCACTGAGTCAATGCGGTCTTAGCCTCTCTGGTCTCAACACTCTGTCTGATTTGGATTTTTTTTTTTTTTTTCCAAAATCAGACCTTGACACCAGAGAGGCTGAATACCGCACTGAGTCAATGCGGTCTTAGCCTCTCTGGTGTCAACACTCTGTCTGATTTGGATTTTTTTTTTTTTTTTTTCCAAAATCAGACATGACACCAGAGAGGCTGAATACCGCACTGAGTCAATGCGGTCTTAGCCTCTCTGTGTCAACACTCTGTCTGATTTTGGATTTTTTTTTTTTTTTTTTCCAAAATCAGACTTGACACCAGAGAGGCTGAATACCGCACTGAGTCAATGCGGTCTTAGCCTCTCTGGTGTCAACACTCTGTCTGATTTTGGATTTTTTTTTTTTTTTTTTCCAAAATCAGACTTGACAACAGAGAGGCTGAATACTGCCTGAGTCAATGGGGTCTTAGCCTCTCTGGTCTCAACACTCTGTCTGATTTTGGATTTTTTTTTTTTTTTTTTTCCAAAATCAGACTTGACACCAGAGAAGCTGAATACCGCACTGAGTCAATGCGGTCTTAGCCTCTCTGGTGTCAACACTCTGTCTGATTTTGGATTTTTTTTTTTTTTTTCCAAAATCAGACTTGACACCAGAGAGGCTGAATACTGCACTGAGTCAATGCGGTCTTAGCCTCTCTGGTCTCAACACTCTGTCTGATTTTGGATTTTTTTTTTTTTTTTTCCAAATCAGACTTGACACCAGAGAAGCTGAATACCGCACTGAGTCAATGCGGTCTTAGCCTCTCTGGTGTCAACACTCTGTCTGATTTTGATTTTTTTTTTTTTTTTTTCCAAATCAGACTTGACACCAGAGAGGCTGAATACCGCACTGAGTCAATGCCGTCTTAGCCTCTCTGCTCTCAACACTCTGTCTGATTTTGGATTTATTTTATTTTTTTTCCAAATCAGACTTGACACCAGAGAGGCTGAATACCGCACTGAGTCATGCGGTCTTAGCCTCTCTGGTGTCAACACTCTGTCTGATTTTGGATTTTTTTTTTTTTTTCCAAAATCAGACTTGACACCAGAGAGGCTGAATACTGCACTGAGTCAATGCGGTCTTAGCCTCTCTGGTCTCAACACTCTGTCTGATTTTGGATTTTTTTTTTTTTTTTCCAAAATCAGACTTGACACCAGAGAGGCTGAATACCGCACTGAGTCAATGCGGTCTTAGCCTCTCTGGTGTCAACACTCTGTCTGATTTGGATTTTTTTTTTTTTTTTTTCCAAAATCAGACTTGACACCAGAGAGGCTGAATACCGCACTGAGTCAATGCGGTCTTAGCCTCTCTGGTGTCAACACTCTGTCTGATTTTGGATTTTTTTTTTTTTTTTTCCAAAATCAGACTGACAACAGAGAGGCTGAATACTGCACTGAGTCAATGGGGTCTTAGCCTCTCTGGTCTCAACACTCTGTCTGATTTTGGATTTTTTTTTTTTTTTTTCCAAAATCAGACTTGACACCAGAGAAGCTGAATACCGCACTGAGTCAATGCGGTCTTAGCCTCTCTGGTGTCAACACTCTGTCTGATTTTGGATTTTTTTTTTTTTTTTCCAAAATCAGACTTGACACCAGAGAGGCTGAATACTGCACTGAGTCAATGCGGTCTTAGCCTCTCTGGTCTCAACACTCTGTCTGATTTTGGATTTTTTTTTTTTTTTTCCAAAATCAGACTTGACACCAGAGAAGCTGAATACCGCACTGAGTCAATGCGGTCTTAGCCTCTCTGGTGTCAACACTCTGTCTGATTTTTGATTTTTTTTTTTTTTTTTTCCAAAATCAGACTTGACACCAGAGAGGCTGAATACCGCACTGAGTCAATGCCGTCTTAGCCTCTCTGCTCTCAACACTCTGTCTGATTTTGGATTTATTTTATTTTTTTTCCAAAATCAGACTTGACACCAGAGAGGCTGAATACCGCACTGAGTCAATGCGGTCTTAGCCTCTCTGGTGTCAACACTCTGTCTGATTTTGGATTTTTTTTTTTTTTTCCAAAATCAGACTTGACACCAGAGAGGCTGAATACCGCACTGAGTCAATGCGGTCTTAGCCTCTCTGGTGTCAACACTCTGTCTGATTTTGGATTTTTTTTTTTTTTTTCCAAAATCAGACTTGACACCAGAGAGGCTGAATACTGCACTGAGTCAATGCGGTCTTAGCCTCTCTGGTCTCAACACTCTGTCTGATTTTGGATTTTTTTTTTTTTTTTTCAAAATCAGACTTGACACCAGAGAGGCTGAATACCGCACTGAGTCAATGCGGTCTTAGCCTCTCTGGTGTCAACACTCTGTCTGATTTTGGATTTTTTTTTTTTTTTTTCCAAAATCAGACATGACACCAGAGAGGCTGAATACCGCACTGAGTCAATGCGGTCTTAGCCTCTCTGGTGTCAACACTCTGTCTGATTTTGGATTTTTTTTTTTTTTTTTCCAAAATCAGACTTGACACCAGAGAGGCTGAATACCGCACTGAGTCAATGCGGTCTTAGCCTCTCTGGTGTCAACACTCTGTCTGATTTTGGATTTTTTTTTTTTTTTTCCAAAATCAGACTTGACAACAGAGAGGCTGAATACTGCACTGAGTCAATGGGGTCTTAGCCTCTCTGGTCTCAACACTCTGTCTGATTTTGGATTTTTTTTTTTTTTTTCCAAAATCAGACTTGACACCAGAGAAGCTGAATACCGCACTGAGTCAATGCGGTCTTAGCCTCTCTGGTGTCAACACTCTGTCTGATTTTGGATTTTTTTTTTTTTTTTTCCAAAATCAGACTTGACACCAGAGAGGCTGAATACTGCACTGAGTCAATGCGGTCTTAGCCTCTCTGGTCTCAACACTCTGTCTGATTTTGGATTTTTTTTTTTTTTTTTCCAAAATCAGACTTGACACCAGAGAAGCTGAATACCGCACTGAGTCAATGCGGTCTTAGCCTCTCTGGTGTCAACACTCTGTCTGATTTTTGATTTTTTTTTTTTTTTTTCCAAAATCAGACTTGACACCAGAGAGGCTGAATACCGCACTGAGTCAATGCCGTCTTAGCCTCTCTGCTCTCAACACTCTGTCTGATTTTGGATTTATTTATTTTTTTTTCCAAAATCAGACTTGACACCAGAGAGGCTGAATACCGCACTGAGTCAATGCGGTCTTAGCCTCTCTGGTGTCAACACTCTGTCTGATTTTGGATTTTTTTTTTTTTTTTCCAAAATCAGACTTGACACCAGAGAGGCTGAATACCGCACTGAGTCAATGCGGTCTTAGCCTCTCTGGTGTCAACACTCTGTCTGATTTTGGATTTTTTTTTTTTTTTTTCCAAAATCAGACATGACACCAGAGAGGCTGAATACCGCACTGAGTCAATGCGGTCTTAGCCTCTCTAGTGTCAACACTCTGTCTGATTTTGGATTTTTTTTTTTTTTTTTCCAAAATCAGACTTGACACCAGAGAGGCTGAATACCGCACTGAGTCAATGCGGTCTTAGCCTCTCTGGTGTCAACACTCTGTCTGATTTTGGATTTTTTTTTTTTTTTTCCAAAATCAGACTTGACACCAGAGAGGCTGAATACTGCACTGAGTCAATGCGGTCTTAGCCTCTCTGGTCTCAACACTCTGTCTGATTTTTGATTTTTGATTTTTTTTTCCAAAATCAGACTTGACACCAGAGAGGCTGAATACTGCACTGAGTCAATGCGGTCTTAGCCTCTCTGGTCTCAACACTCTGTCTGATTTTGGATTTTTTTTTTTTTTTTCCAAAATCAGACTTGACACCAGAGAAGCTGAATACCGCACTGAGTCAATGCGGTCTTAGCCTCTCTGGTGTCAACACTCTGTCTGATTTTTGATTTTTTTTTTTTTTTTCCAAAATCAGACTTGACACCAGAGAGGCTGAATACCGCACTGAGTCAATGCCGTCTTAGCCTCTCTGCTCTCAACACTCTGTCTGATTTTGGATTTTTTTTTTTTTTTTCCAAAATCAGACTTGACACCAGAGAGGCTGAATACCGCACTGAGTCAATGCGGTCTTAGCCTCTCTGGTGTCAACACTCTGTCTGATTTTGGATTTTTTTTTTTTTTTTCCAAAATCAGACTTGACACCAGAGAGGCTGAATACTGCACTGAGTCAATGCGGTCTTAGCCTCTCTGGTTTCAACACTGTCTGATTTTGGATTTTTTTTTTTTTTTTTCCCAAAATCAGACTTGACACCAGAGAGGCTGAATACTGCACTGAGTCAATGCGGTCTTAGCCTCTCTGGTGTCAACACTCTGTCTGATTTTTGATTTTTTTTTTTTTTTTCAAAATCAGACTTGACACCAGAGAGGCTGAATACCGCACTGAGTCAATGCGGTCTTAGCCTCTCTGCTCTCAACACTCTGTCTGATTTTGGATTTTTTTTTTTTTTTTTCCAAAATCAGACTTGACACCAGAGAGGCTGAATACCGCACTGAGTCAATGCGGTCTTAGCCTCTCTGGTGTCAACACTCTGTCTGATTTTGGATTTTTTTTTTTTTTTTTTCCAAAATCAGACTTGACACCAGAGAGGCTGAATACCGCACTGAGTCAATGCGGTCTTAGCCTCTCTGGTCTCAACACTCTGTCTGATTTTGGATTTTTTTTTTTTTTTTTTCCAAAATCAGACTTGACACCAGAGAGGCTGAATACCGCACTGAGTCAATGCGGTCTTAGCCTCTCTGGTGTCAACACTCTGTCTGATTTTGGATTTTTTTTTTTTTTTCCAAAATCAGACTTGACACCAGAGAGGCTGAATACTGCACTGAGTCAATGCGGTCTTAGCCTCTCTGGTCTCAACACTCTGTCTGATTTTGGATTTTTTTTTTTTTTTTCCAAAATCAGACTTGACACCAGAGAGGCTGAATACCGCACTGAGTCAATGCGGTCTTAGCCTCTCTGGTGTCAACACTCTGTCTGATTTTGGATTTTTTTTTTTTTTTTTCCAAAATCAGACATGACACCAGAGAGGCTGAATACCGCACTGAGTCAATGCGGTCTTAGCCTCTCTGGTGTCAACACTCTGTCTGATTTTGGATTTTTTTTTTTTTTTTTCCAAAATCAGACTTGACACCAGAGAGGCTGAATACCGCACTGAGTCAATGCGGTCTTAGCCTCTCTGGTGTCAACACTCTGTCTGATTTTGGATTTTTTTTTTTTTTTTCCAAAATCAGACTTGACAACAGAGAGGCTGAATACTGCACTGAGTCAATGGGGTCTTAGCCTCTCTGGTCTCAACACTCTGTCTGATTTTGGATTTTTTTTTTTTTTTTCCAAAATCAGACTTGACACCAGAGAAGCTGAATACCGCACTGAGTCAATGCGGTCTTAGCCTCTCTGGTGTCAACACTCTGTCTGATTTTGGATTTTTTTTTTTTTTTTCCAAAATCAGACTTGACACCAGAGAGGCTGAATACTGCACTGAGTCAATGCGGTCTTAGCCTCTCTGGTCTCAACACTCTGTCTGATTTTGGATTTTTTTTTTTTTTTTCCAAAATCAGACTTGACACCAGAGAAGCTGAATACCGCACTGAGTCAATGCGGTCTTAGCCTCTCTGGTGTCAACACTCTGTCTGATTTTTGATTTTTTTTTTTTTTTTCCAAAATCAGACTTGACACCAGAGAGGCTGAATACCGCACTGAGTCAATGCCGTCTTAGCCTCTCTGCTCTCAACACTCTGTCTGATTTTGGATTTATTTTATTTTTTTTCCAAAATCAGACTTGACACCAGAGAGGCTGAATACCGCACTGAGTCAATGCGGTCTTAGCCTCTCTGGTGTCAACACTCTGTCTGATTTTGGATTTTTTTTTTTTTTTCCAAAATCAGACTTGACACCAGAGAGGCTGAATACCGCACTGAGTCAATGCGGTCTTAGCCTCTCTGGTGTCAACACTCTGTCTGATTTTGGATTTTTTTTTTTTTTTTTTCCAAAATCAGACATGACACCAGAGAGGCTGAATACCGCACTGAGTCAATGCGGTCTTAGCCTCTCTAGTGTCAACACTCTGTCTGATTTTGGATTTTTTTTTTTTTTTTTCCAAAATCAGACTTGACACCAGAGAGGCTGAATACCGCACTGAGTCAATGCGGTCTTAGCCTCTCTGGTGTCAACACTCTGTCTGATTTTGGATTTTTTTTTTTTTTTTCCAAAATCAGACTTGACACCAGAGAGGCTGAATACTGCACTGAGTCAATGCGGTCTTAGCCTCTCTGGTCTCAACACTCTGTCTGATTTTGGATTTTTTTTTTTTTTTTCCAAAATCAGACTTGACACCAGAGAAGCTGAATACCGCACTGAGTCAATGCGGTCTTAGCCTCTCTGCTCTCAACACTCTGTCTGATTTTGGATTTTTTTTTTTTTTTTTCCAAAATCAGACTTGACACCAGAGAGGCTGAATACCGCACTGAGTCAATGCGGTCTTAGCCTCTCTGGTGTCAACACTCTGTCTGATTTTGGATTTTTTTTTTTTTTTCCAAAATCAGACTTGACACCAGAGAGGCTGAATACTGCACTGAGTCAATGCGGTCTTAGCCTCTCTGGTGTCAACACTCTGTCTGATTTTGGATTTTTTTTTTTTTTTTTCCAAAATCAGACATGACACCAGAGAGGCTGAATACCGCACTGAGTCAATGCGGTCTTAGCCTCTCTAGTGTCAACACTCTGTCTGATTTTGGATTTTTTTTTTTTTTTTTTCCAAAATCAGACTTGACACCAGAGAGGCTGAATACCGCACTGAGTCAATGCGGTCTTAGCCTCTCTGGTCTCAACACTCTGTCTGATTTTGGATTTTTTTTTTTTTTTTTCCAAAATCAGACTTGACACCAGAGAGGCTGAATACCGCACTGAGTCAATGCGGTCTTAGCCTCTCTGGTGTCAACACTCTGTCTGATTTTGGATTTTTTTTTTTTTTTTTCCAAAATCAGACTTGACACCAGAGAGGCTGAATACCGCACTGAGTCAATGCGGTCTTAGCCTCTCTGGTCTCAACACTCTGTCTGATTTTGGATTTTTTTTTTTTTTTTTTTCCAAAATCAGACTTGACACCAGAGAGGCTGAATACCGCACTGAGTCAATGCGGTCTTAGCCTCTCTGGTGTCAACACTCTGTCTGATTTTGGATTTTTTTTTTTTTTTTTCCAAAATCAGACTTGACACCAGAGAGGCTGAATACCGCACTGAGTCAATGCGGTCTTAGCCTCTCTGGTCTCAACACTCTGTCTGATTTTGGATATATATATTTTTTTTTCCAAAATCAGACTTGACACCAGAGAGGCTGAATACCGCACTGAGTCAATGCGGTCTTAGCCTCTCTGGTCTCAACACTCTGTCTGATTTTGGATTTTTTTTTTTTTTCCAAAATCAGACTTGACACCAGAGAGGCTGAATACCGCACTGAGTCAATGCGGTCTTAGCCTCTCTGGTCTCAACACTCTGTCTGATTTTGGATTTTTTTTTTTTTTTTTTCCAAAATCAGACTTGACACCAGAGAGGCTGAATACCGCACTGAGTCAATGCGGTCTTAGCCTCTCTGGTCTCAACACACTGTCTGATTTTGGATTTATTTATTTTTTTTCCAAAATCAGACTTGACACCAGAGAGGCTGAATACCGCACTGAGTCAATGCGGTCTTAGCCTCTCTGGTGTCAACACTCTGTCTGATTTTTGATTTTTTTTTTTTTTTTCCAAAATCAGCCTTGACACCAGAGAGGCTGAATACCACACTGAGTCAATGCGGTCTTAGCCTCTCTGCTCTCAACACTCTGTCTGATTTGGGATTTTTTTTTTTTTTTTCCAAAATCAGACTTGACACCAGAGAGGCTGAATACCGCACTGAGTCAATGCGGTCTTAGCCTCTCTGGTGTCAACACTCTGTCTGATTTTGGATTTTTTTTTTTTTTTTTTCCAAAATCAGACTTGACACCAGAGAGGCTGAATACCGCACTGAGTCAATGCGGTCTTAGCCTCTCTGGTGTCAACACTCTGTCTGATTTTGGATTTTTTTTTTTTTTTTTTTCCAAAATCAGACTTGACACCAGAGAGGCTGAATACCGCACTGAGTCAATGCGGTCTTAGCCTCTCTGGTGTCAACACTCTGTCTGATTTTGGATTTTTTTTTTTTTTTTTCCAAAATCAGACTTGACACCAGAGAGGCTGAATACCGCACTGAGTCAATGCGGTCTTAGCCTCTCTGGTCTCAACACTCTGTCTGATTTTGGATATATATATATTTTTTTCCAAAATCAGACTTGACACCAGAGAGGCTGAATACCGCACTGAGTCAATGCGGTCTTAGCCTCTCTGGTCTCAACACTCTGTCTGATTTTGGATTTTTTTTTTTTTTCCAAAATCAGACTTGACACCAGAGAGGCTGAATACCGCACTGAGTCAATGCGGTCTTAGCCTCTCTGGTCTCAACACTCTGTCTGATTTTGGATTTTTTTTTTTCTTTTCCAAAATCAGACTTGACACCAGAGAGGCTGAATACCGCACTGAGTCAATGCGGTCTTAGCCTCTCTGGTGTCAACACTGTCTGATTTTGGATTTTCTTTTCTTTTTTTCCAAAATCAGACTTGACACCAGAGAGGCTGAATACCGCACTGAGTCAATGCGGTCTTAGCCTCTCTGGTCTCAACACTCTGTCTGATTTTGGATTTATTTTATTTTTTTTTCCAAAATCAGACTTGACACCAGAGAGGCTGAATACCGCACTGAGACAATGCGGTCTTAGCCTCTCTGGTGTCAACACTCTGTCTGATTTTGGATTTTTTTTTTTTTTTTCCAAAATCAGACTTGACACCAGAGAGGCTGAATACCGCACTGAGTCAATGCGGTCTTAGCCTCTCTGGTGTCAACACTCTGTCTGATTTTGGATTTTTTTTTTTTTTTTCCAAAATCAGACTTGACACCAGAGAGGCTGAATACCACACTGAGTCAATGCGGTCTTAGCCTCTCTGGTCTCAACACTCTGTCTGATTTTGGATTTTTTTTTTCTTTTCCAAAATCAGACTTGACACCAGAGAGGCTGAATACTGCACTGAGTCAATGCTGTCTTAGCCTCTCTGGTCTCAACACTCTGTCTGATTTTGGATTTTCTTTTCTTTTTTTCCAAAATCAGACTTGACACCAGAGAGGCTGAATACCGCACTGAGTCAATGCGGTCTTAGCCTCTCTGGTGTCAACACTCTGTCTGATTTTTGATTTTTGATTTTTTTTTTTCAAAATCAGACTTGAAACCAGAGAGGCTGAATACCGCACTGAGTCAATCCGGTCTTAGCCTCTCTGGTCTCAACACTCTGTCTGATTTTGGATTTTTTTTTTTTTTTTTCCAAAATCAGACTTGACACCAGAGAGGCTGAATACCGCACTGAGTCAATGCGGTCTTAGCCTCTCTGGTGTCAACACTCTGTCTGATTTTGGATTTTTTTTTTTTTTTTTCAAAAATCAGACTTGACACCAGAGAGGCTGAATACCGCACTGAGTCAATGCGGTCTTAGCCTCTCTGGTCTCAACACTCTGTCTGATTTTGGATTTTTTTTTTTTTTTTCCAAAATCAGACTTGACACCAGAGAGGCTGAATACTGCACTGAGTCAATGCGGTCTTAGCCTCTCTGGTCTCAACACTCTGTCTGATTTTGGATTTTTTTTTTTTTTTTCCAAAATCAGACTTGACACCAGAGAGGCTGAATACCGCACTGAGTCAATGCGGTCTTAGCCTCTCTGGTGTCAACACTCTGTCTGATTTTGGATTTTTTTTTTTTTTTTTCCAAAATCAGACATGACACCAGAGAGGCTGAATACCGCACTGAGTCAATGCGGTCTTAGCCTCTCTGGTGTCAACACTCTGTCTGATTTTGGATTTTTTTTTTTTTTTTTCCAAAATCAGACTTGACACCAGAGAGGCTGAATACCGCACTGAGTCAATGCGGTCTTAGCCTCTCTGGTGTCAACACTCTGTCTGATTTTGGATTTTTTTTTTTTTTTTCCAAAATCAGACTTGACAACAGAGAGGCTGAATACTGCACTGAGTCAATGGGGTCTTAGCCTCTCTGGTCTCAACACTCTGTCTGATTTTGGATTTTTTTTTTTTTTTTCCAAAATCAGACTTGACACCAGAGAAGCTGAATACCGCACTGAGTCAATGCGGTCTTAGCCTCTCTGGTGTCAACACTCTGTCTGATTTTGGATTTTTTTTTTTTTTTTCCAAAATCAGACTTGACACCAGAGAGGCTGAATACTGCACTGAGTCAATGCGGTCTTAGCCTCTCTGGTCTCAACACTCTGTCTGATTTTGGATTTTTTTTTTTTTTTTCCAAAATCAGACTTGACACCAGAGAAGCTGAATACCGCACTGAGTCAATGCGGTCTTAGCCTCTCTGGTGTCAACACTCTGTCTGATTTTTGATTTTTTTTTTTTTTTTTCCAAAATCAGACTTGACACCAGAGAGGCTGAATACCGCACTGAGTCAATGCCGTCTTAGCCTCTCTGCTCTCAACACTCTGTCTGATTTTGGATTTATTTTATTTTTTTTCCAAAATCAGACTTGACACCAGAGAGGCTGAATACCGCACTGAGTCAATGCGGTCTTAGCCTCTCTGGTGTCAACACTCTGTCTGATTTTGGATTTTTTTTTTTTTTTCCAAAATCAGACTTGACACCAGAGAGGCTGAATACTGCACTGAGTCAATGCGGTCTTAGCCTCTCTGGTCTCAACACTCTGTCTGATTTTGGATTTTTTTTTTTTTTTTCCAAAATCAGACTTGACACCAGAGAGGCTGAATACCGCACTGAGTCAATGCGGTCTTAGCCTCTCTGGTGTCAACACTCTGTCTGATTTTGGATTTTTTTTTTTTTTTTTCCAAAATCAGACTTGACACCAGAGAGGCTGAATACCGCACTGAGTCAATGCGGTCTTAGCCTCTCTGGTGTCAACACTCTGTCTGATTTTGGATTTTTTTTTTTTTTTTCCAAAATCAGACTTGACAACAGAGAGGCTGAATACTGCACTGAGTCAATGGGGTCTTAGCCTCTCTGGTCTCAACACTCTGTCTGATTTTGGATTTTTTTTTTTTTTTTCCAAAATCAGACTTGACACCAGAGAAGCTGAATACCGCACTGAGTCAATGCGGTCTTAGCCTCTCTGGTGTCAACACTCTGTCTGATTTTGGATTTTTTTTTTTTTTTTCCAAAATCAGACTTGACACCAGAGAGGCTGAATACTGCACTGAGTCAATGCGGTCTTAGCCTCTCTGGTCTCAACACTCTGTCTGATTTTGGATTTTTTTTTTTTTTTTCCAAAATCAGACTTGACACCAGAGAAGCTGAATACCGCACTGAGTCAATGCGGTCTTAGCCTCTCTGGTGTCAACACTCTGTCTGATTTTTGATTTTTTTTTTTTTTTTTCCAAAATCAGACTTGACACCAGAGAGGCTGAATACCGCACTGAGTCAATGCCGTCTTAGCCTCTCTGCTCTCAACACTCTGTCTGATTTTGGATTTATTTTATTTTTTTTCCAAAATCAGACTTGACACCAGAGAGGCTGAATACCGCACTGAGTCAATGCGGTCTTAGCCTCTCTGGTGTCAACACTCTGTCTGATTTTGGATTTTTTTTTTTTTTTCCAAAATCAGACTTGACACCAGAGAGGCTGAATACCGCACTGAGTCAATGCGGTCTTAGCCTCTCTGGTGTCAACACTCTGTCTGATTTTGGATTTTTTTTTTTTTTTCCAAAATCAGACTTGACACCAGAGAGGCTGAATACTGCACTGAGTCAATGCGGTCTTAGCCTCTCTGGTCTCAACACTCTGTCTGATTTTGGATTTTTTTTTTTTTTTTTCAAAATCAGACTTGACACCAGAGAGGCTGAATACCGCACTGAGTCAATGCGGTCTTAGCCTCTCTGGTGTCAACACTCTGTCTGATTTTGGATTTTTTTTTTTTTTTTTTTCCAAAATCAGACTTGACACCAGAGAGGCTGAATACCGCACTGAGTCAATGCGGTCTTAGCCTCTCTGGTGTCAACACTCTGTCTGATTTTGGATTTTTTTTTTTTTTTTTCCAAAATCAGACTTGACACCAGAGAGGCTGAATACCGCACTGAGTCAATGCGGTCTTAGCCTCTCTGGTCTCAACACTCTGTCTGATTTTGGATATATATATATTTTTTTCCAAAATCAGACTTGACACCAGAGAGGCTGAATACCGCACTGAGTCAATGCGGTCTTAGCCTCTCTGGTCTCAACACTCTGTCTGATTTTGGATTTTTTTTTTTTTTCCAAAATCAGACTTGACACCAGAGAGGCTGAATACCGCACTGAGTCAATGCGGTCTTAGCCTCTCTGGTCTCAACACTCTGTCTGATTTTGGATTTTTTTTTTTCTTTTCCAAAATCAGACTTGACACCAGAGAGGCTGAATACCGCACTGAGTCAATGCGGTCTTAGCCTCTCTGGTGTCAACACTGTCTGATTTTGGATTTTCTTTTCTTTTTTTCCAAAATCAGACTTGACACCAGAGAGGCTGAATACCGCACTGAGTCAATGCGGTCTTAGCCTCTCTGGTCTCAACACTCTGTCTGATTTTGGATTTATTTTATTTTTTTTTCCAAAATCAGACTTGACACCAGAGAGGCTGAATACCGCACTGAGACAATGCGGTCTTAGCCTCTCTGGTGTCAACACTCTGTCTGATTTTGGATTTTTTTTTTTTTTTTCCAAAATCAGACTTGACACCAGAGAGGCTGAATACCGCACTGAGTCAATGCGGTCTTAGCCTCTCTGGTGTCAACACTCTGTCTGATTTTGGATTTTTTTTTTTTTTTTCCAAAATCAGACTTGACACCAGAGAGGCTGAATACCACACTGAGTCAATGCGGTCTTAGCCTCTCTGGTCTCAACACTCTGTCTGATTTTGGATTTTTTTTTTCTTTTCCAAAATCAGACTTGACACCAGAGAGGCTGAATACTGCACTGAGTCAATGCTGTCTTAGCCTCTCTGGTCTCAACACTCTGTCTGATTTTGGATTTTCTTTTCTTTTTTTCCAAAATCAGACTTGACACCAGAGAGGCTGAATACCGCACTGAGTCAATGCGGTCTTAGCCTCTCTGGTGTCAACACTCTGTCTGATTTTTGATTTTTGATTTTTTTTTTTCAAAATCAGACTTGAAACCAGAGAGGCTGAATACCGCACTGAGTCAATCCGGTCTTAGCCTCTCTGGTCTCAACACTCTGTCTGATTTTGGATTTTTTTTTTTTTTTTTCCAAAATCAGACTTGACACCAGAGAGGCTGAATACCGCACTGAGTCAATGCGGTCTTAGCCTCTCTGGTGTCAACACTCTGTCTGATTTTGGATTTTTTTTTTTTTTTTTCAAAAATCAGACTTGACACCAGAGAGGCTGAATACCGCACTGAGTCAATGCGGTCTTAGCCTCTCTGGTCTCAACACTCTGTCTGATTTTGGATTTTTTTTTTTTTTTTCCAAAATCAGACTTGACACCAGAGAGGCTGAATACTGCACTGAGTCAATGCGGTCTTAGCCTCTCTGGTCTCAACACTCTGTCTGATTTTGGATTTTTTTTTTTTTTTTCCAAAATCAGACTTGACACCAGAGAGGCTGAATACCGCACTGAGTCAATGCGGTCTTAGCCTCTCTGGTGTCAACACTCTGTCTGATTTTTGATTTTTGATTTTTTTTTTTTCAAAATCAGACTTGAAACCAGAGAGGCTGAATACCGCACTCAGTCAATGCGGTCTTAGCCTCTCTGGTCTCAACACTCTGTCTGATTTTGGATTTTTTTTTTTTTTTTTCCAAAATCAGACTTGACACCAGAGAGGCTGAATACCGCACTGAGTCAATGCGGTCTTAGCCTCTCTGGTCTCAACACTCTGTCTGATTTTGGATTTTTTTTTTTTCTTTTCCAAAATCAGACTTGACACCAGAGAGGCTGAATACCGCACTGAGTCAATGCGGTCTTAGCCTCTCTGGTGTCAACACTCTGTCTGATTTTGGATTTTTTTTTTTTTTTCCAAAGTCAGACTTGACACCAGAGAGGCTGAATACCGCACTGAGTCAATGCGGTCTTAGCCTCTCTGGTCTCAACACTCTGTCTGATTTTGGATTTTTTTTTTTTCTTTTCCAAAATCAGACTTGACACCAGAGAGGCTGAATACCGCACTGAGTCAATGCGGTCTTAGCCTCTCTGGTCTCAACACTCTGTCTGATTTTGGATTTTTTTTTTTTTTTTTTTCCAAAATCAGACTTGACACCAGAGAGGCTGAATACCGCACTGAGTCAATGCGGTCTTAGCCTCTCTGGTGTCAACACTCTGTCTGATTTTGGATTTTTTTTTTTTTTTCTAAAATCAGACTTGACACCAGAGAGGCTGAATACCGCACTGAGTCAATGCGGTCTTAGCCTCTCTGGTGTCAACACTCTGTCTGATTTTGGATTTTTTTTTTTTCCAAAGTCAGACTTGACACCAGAGAGGCTGAATACCGCACTGAGTCAATGCGGTCTTAGCCTCTCTGGTCTCAACACTCTGTCTGATTTTGGATTTTTTTTTTTTTTCCAAAATCAGACTTGACACCAGAGAGGCTGAATACCGCACTGAGTCAATGCGGTCTTAGCCTCTCTGGTCTCAACACTCTGTCTGATTTTGGATTTTTTATTTTTTATTTTTCCAAAATCAGACTTGACACCAGAGAGGCTGAATACCGCACTGAGTCAATGCGGTCTTAGCCTCTCTGGTGTCAACACTCTGTCTGATTTTGGATTTTTTTTTTTTTTTTTTCCAAAATCAGACTTGACACCAGAGAGGCTGAATACCGCACTGAGTCAATGCGGTCTTAGCCTCTCTGGTCTCAACACTCTGTCTGATTTTGGATTTTTTTTTTTTTTTTTCCAAAATCAGACTTGACACCAGAGAGGCTGAATACCGCACTGAGTCAATGCTGTCTTAGCCTCTCTGGTGTCAACACTCTGTCTGATTTTGGATTTTTTTTTTTTTTCCAAAATCAGACTTGACACCAGAGAGGCTGAATACCGCACTGAGTCAATGCGGTCTTAGCCTCTCTGGTCTCAACACTCTGTCTGATTTTGGATTTTTTTTTTTTTTCCAAAATCAGACTTGACACCAGATAGGCTGAATACCGCACTGACTCAATGCGGTCTTAGCCTCTCTGGTGTCAACACTCTGTCTGATTTTGGATTTTTTTTTTTTTTTCTAAAATCAGACTTGACACCAGAGAGGCTGAATACCGCACTGAGTCAATGCGGTCTTAGCCTCTCTGGTGTCAACACTCTGTCTGATTTTGGATTTTTTTTTTTTTCCAAAATCAGACTTGACACCAGAGAGGCTGAATACCGCACTGAGTCAATGCGGTCTTAGCCTCTCTGGTGTCAACACTCTGTCTGATTTTGGATTTTTTTTTTTTTTTTTCCAAAATCAGACTTGACACCAGAGAGGCTGAATACCGCACTGAGTCAATGCGGTCTTAGCCTCTCTGGTCTCAACACTCTGTCTGATTTTGGATTTTTTTTTTTTTTTTTTTCCAAAATCAGACTTGACACCAGAGAGGCTGAATACCGCACTGAGTCAATGCGGTCTTAGCCTCTCTGGTGTCAACACTCTGTCTGATTTTGGATTTTTTTTTTTTTTCCCAAAATCAGACTTGACACCAGAGAGGCTGAATACCGCACTGAGTCAATGCGGTCTTAGCCTCTCTGGTCTCAACACTCTGTCTGATTTTGGATTTTTTTTTTTTTTTTTTTCCAAAATCAGACTTGACACCAGAGAGGCTGAATACCGCACTGAGTCAATGCGGTCTTAGCCTCTCTGGTGTCAACACTCTGTCTGATTTTGGATTTTTTTTTTTTTTTCTAAAATCAGACTTGACACCAGAGAGGCTGAATACCGCACTGAGTCAATGCGGTCTTAGCCTCTCTGGTGTCAACACTCTGTCTGATTTTGGATTTTTTTTTTTTTCCAAAGTCAGACTTGACACCAGAGAGGCTGAATACCGCACTGAGTCAATGCGGTCTTAGCCTCTCTGGTCTCAACACTCTGTCTGATTTTGGATTTTTTTTTTTTTTCCAAAATCAGACTTGACACCAGAGAGGCTGAATACCGCCCTGAGTCAATGCGGTCTTAGCCTCTCTGGTCTCAACACTCTGTCTGATTTTGGATTTTTTATTTTTTATTTTTCCAAAATCAGACTTGACACCAGAGAGGCTGAATACCGCACTGAGTCAATGCGGTCTTAGCCTCTCTGGTGTCAACACTCTGTCTGATTTTGGATTTTTTTTTTTTTTTTTTCCAAAATCAGACTTGACACCAGAGAGGCTGAATACCGCACTGAGTCAATGCGGTCTTAGCCTCTCTGGTCTCAACACTCTGTCTGATTTTGGATTTTTTTTTTTTTTTTTCCAAAATCAGACTTGACACCAGAGAGGCTGAATACCGCACTGAGTCAATGCGGTCTTAGCCTCTCTGGTGTCAACACTCTGTCTGATTTTTGATTTTTGATTTTTTTTTTTTCAAAATCAGACTTGAAACCAGAGAGGCTGAATACCGCACTGAGTCAATGCTGTCTTAGCCTCTCTGGTGTCAACACTCTGTCTGATTTTGGATTTTTTTTTTTTTCCAAAATCAGACTTGACACCAGAGAGGCTGAATACCGCACTGAGTCAATGCGGTCTTAGCCTCTCTGGTCTCAACACTCTGTCTGATTTTGGATTTTTTTTTTTTTTCCAAAATCAGACTTGACACCAGATAGGCTGAATACCGCACTGACTCAATGCGGTCTTAGCCTCTCTGGTGTCAACACTCTGTCTGATTTTGGATTTTTTTTTTTTTTCTAAAATCAGACTTGACACCAGAGAGGCTGAATACCGCACTGAGTCAATGCGGTCTTAGCCTCTCTGGTGTCAACACTCTGTCTGATTTTGGATTTTTTTTTTTTTCCAAAATCAGACTTGACACCAGAGAGGCTGAATACCGCACTGAGTCAATGCGGTCTTAGCCTCTCTGGTGTCAACACTCTGTCTGATTTTGGATTTTTTTTTTTTTTCCAAAGTCAGACTTGACACCAGAGAGGCTGAATACCGCACTGAGTCAATGCGGTCTTAGCCTCTCTGGTCTCAACACTCTGTCTGATTTTGGATTTTTTTTTTTTTTTTTCCAAAATCAGACTTGACACCAGAGAGGCTGAATACTGCACTGAGTCAATGCGGTCTTAGCCTCTCTGGTGTCAACACTCTGTCTGATTTTGGATTTTTTTTTTTTTTTCTAAAATCAGACTTGACACCAGAGAGGCTGAATACCGCACTGAGTCAATGCGGTCTTAGCCTCTCTGGTGTCAACACTCTGTCTGATTTTGGATTTTTTTTTTTTTTCCAAAGTCAGACTTGACACCAGAGAGGCTGAATACCGCACTGAGTCAATGCGGTCTTAGCCTCTCTGGTCTCAACACTCTGTCTGATTTTGGATTTTTTTTTTTTTTCCAAAATCAGACTTGACACCAGAGAGGCTGAATACCGCACTGAGTCAATGCGGTCTTAGCCTCTCTGGTCTCAACACTCTGTCTGATTTTGGATTTTTTATTTTTTATTTTTCAAAAATCAGACTTGACACCAGAGAGGCTGAATACCGCACTGAGTCAATGCGGTCTTAGCCTCTCTGGTGTCAACACTCTGTCTGATTTTGGATTTTTTTTTTTTTTTTTTCCAAAATCAGACTTGACACCAGAGAGGCTGAATACCGCACTGAGTCAATGCGGTCTTAGCCTCTCTGGTCTCAACACTCTGTCTGATTTTGGATTTTTTTTTTTTTTTTTCCAAAATCAGACTTGACACCAGAGAGGCTGAATACCGCACTGAGTCAATGCTGTCTTAGCCTCTCTGGTGTCAACACTCTGTCTGATTTTGGATTTTTTTTTTTTTTCCAAAATCAGACTTGACACCAGAGAGGCTGAATACTGCACTGAGTCAATGCGGTCTTAGCCTCTCTGGTCTCAACACTCTGTCTGATTTTGGATTTTTTTTTTTTTTCCAAAATCAGACTTGACACCAGATAGGCTGAATACCGCACTGACTCAATGCGGTCTTAGCCTCTCTGGTGTCAACACTCTGTCTGATTTTGGATTTTTTTTTTTTTTTCTAAAATCAGACTTGACACCAGAGAGGCTGAATACCGCACTGAGTCAATGCGGTCTTAGCCTCTCTGGTGTCAACACTCTGTCTGATTTTGGATTTTTTTTTTTTTCCAAAATCAGACTTGACACCAGAGAGGCTGAATACCGCACTGAGACAATGCGGTCTTAGCCTCTCTGGTGTCAACACTCTGTCTGATTTTGGATTTTTTTTTTTTTTTTTTTCCAAAATCAGACTTGACACCAGAGAGGCTGAATACCGCACTGAGTCAATGCGGTCTTAGCCTCTCTGGTCTCAACACTCTGTCTGATTTTGGATTTTTTTTTTTTTTTTTCCAAAATCAGACTTGACACCAGAGAGGCTGAATACCGCACTGAGTCAATGCTGTCTTAGCCTCTCTGGTGTCAACACTCTGTCTGATTTTGGATTTTTTTTTTTTTTCCAAAATCAGACTTGACACCAGAGAGGCTGAATACCGCACTGAGTCAATGCGGTCTTAGCCTCTCTGGTCTCAACACTCTGTCTGATTTTGGATTTTTTTTTTTTTTCCAAAATCAGACTTGACACCAGATAGGCTGAATACCGCACTGACTCAATGCGGTCTTAGCCTCTCTGGTGTCAACACTCTGTCTGATTTTGGATTTTTTTTTTTTTTCTAAAATCAGACTTGACACCAGAGAGGCTGAATACCGCACTGAGTCAATGCGGTCTTAGCCTCTCTGGTGTCAACACTCTGTCTGATTTTGGATTTTTTTTTTTTTCCAAAATCAGACTTGACACCAGAGAGGCTGAATACCGCACTGAGACAATGCAGTCTTAGCCTCTCTGGTGTCAACACTCTGTCTGATTTTGGATTTTTTTTTTTTTTTTCCAAAATCAGACTTGACACCAGAGAGGCTGAATACCGCACTGAGTCAATGCGGTCTTAGCCTCTCTGGTGTCAACACTCTGTCTGATTTTGGATTTTTTTTTTTTTTTTCCAAAATCAGACTTGACACCAGAGAGGCTGAATACCACACTGAGTCAATGCGGTCTTAGCCTCTCTGGTCTCAACACTCTGTCTGATTTTGGATTTTTTTTTTCTTTTCCAAAATCAGACTTGACACCAGAGAGGCTGAATACTGCACTGAGTCAATGCGGTCTTAGCCTCTCTGGTCTCAACACTCTGTCTGATTTTGGATTTTCTTTTCTTTTTTTCCAAAATCAGACTTGACACCAGAGAGGCTGAATACCGCACTGAGTCAATGCGGTCTTAGCCTCTCTGGTGTCAACACTCTGTCTGATTTTTGATTTTTGATTTTTTTTTTTCAAAATCAGACTTGAAACCAGAGAGGCTGAATACCGCACTGAGTCAATGCGGTCTTAGCCTCTCTGGTCTCAACACTCTGTCTGATTTTGGATTTTTTTTTTTTTTTTCCAAAATCAGACTTGACACCAGAGAGGCTGAATACTGCACTGAGTCAATGCGGTCTTAGCCTCTCTGGTGTCAACACTCTGTCTGATTTTGGATTTTTTTTTTTTTTTTTCCAAAATCAGACTTGACACCAGAGAGGCTGAATACCGCACTGAGTCAATGCGGTCTTAGCCTCTCTGGTCTCAACACTCTGTCTGATTTTGGATTTTTTTTTTTTTTTTCCAAAATCAGACTTGACACCAGAGAGGCTGAATACTGCACTGAGTCAATGCGGTCTTAGCCTCTCTGGTCTCAACACTCTGTCTGATTTTGGATTTTCTTTTTTTTTTTTCCAAAATCAGACTTGACACCAGAGAGGCTGAATACCGCACTGAGTCAATGCGGTCTTAGCCTCTCTGGTGTCAACACTCTGTCTGATTTTTGATTTTTGATTTTTTTTTTTTCAAAATCAGACTTGAAACCAGAGAGGCTGAATACCGCACTCAGTCAATGCGGTCTTAGCCTCTCTGGTCTCAACACTCTGTCTGATTTTGGATTTTTTTTTTTTTTTTCCAAAATCAGACTTGACACCAGAGAGGCTGAATACCGCACTGAGTCAATGCGGTCTTAGCCTCTCAGGTGTCAACACTCTGTCTGATTTTGGATTTTTTTATTTTTTTTTCCAAAATCAGACTTGACACCAGAGAGGCTGAATACCGCACTGAGTCAATGCAGTCTTAGCCTCTCTGGTCTCAACACTCTGTCTGATTTTGGATTTTTTTTTATTTTTTTTCCAAAATCAGACTTGACACCAGAGAGGCTGAATACCGCACTGAGTCAATGCGGTCTTAGCCTCTCTGGTGTAAACACTCTGTCTGATTTTGGATTTTTTTTTTTTTTTTCCAAAATCAGACTTGACACCAGAGAGGCTGAATACCGCACTGAGTCAATGCGGTCTTAGCCTCTCTGGTGTCAACACTCTATCTGATTTTGGATTTTTTTTTTTTTTTTCCAAAATCAGACTTGACACCAGAGAGGCTGAATACCGCACTGAGTCAATGCGGTCTTAGCCTCTCTGGTGTCAACACTCTATCTGATTTTGGATTTTTTTTTTTTTTTTCCAAAATCAGACTTGACACCAGAGAGGCTGAATACTGCACTGAGTCAATGCGGTCTTAGCCTCTCTGGTGTCAACACTCTGTCTGATTTTGGATTTTTTTTTTTTTTTTTCCAAAATCAGACTTGACACCAGAGAGGCTGAATACCGCACTGAGTCAATGCGGTCTTAGCCTCTCTGGTCTCAACATCTGTCTGATTTTGGATTTTTTTTTTTTTTTTTCCAAAATCAGACTTGACACCAGAGAGGCTGAATACCGCACTGAGTCAATGCGGTCTTAGCCTCTCTGGTCTCAACACTCTGTCTGATTTTGGATTTTTTTTTTTTTTTTTTCCAAAATCAGACTTGACACCAGAGAGGCTGAATACCGCACTGAGTCAATGCGGTCTTAGCCTCTCTGGTCTCAACACTCTGTCTGATTTTGGATTTTTTTTTTTTTTTTTCCAAAATCAGACTTGACTCCAGAGAGGCTGAATACCGCACTGAGTCAATGCGGTCTTAGCCTCTCTGGTGTCAACACTCTGTCTGATTTTGGATTTTTTTTTTTTTTTTCCAAAATCAGACTTGACACCAGAGAGGCTGAATACCGCACTGAGTCAATGCGGTCTTAGCCTCTCTGGTGTCAACACTCTGTCTGATTTTGGATTTTTTTTTTTTTTTTTCCAAAATCAGACTTGACACCAGAGAGGCTGAATACCGCACTGAGTCAATGCGGTCTTAGCCTCTCTGGTCTCAACACTCTGTCTGATTTTGGATTTTTTTTTTTTTTTTTCCAAAATCAGACTTGACACCAGAGAGGCTGAATACCGCACTGAGTCAATGCGGTCTTAGCCTCTCTGGTCTCAACACTCTGTCTGATTTTGGATTTTTTTTTTTTTTTCCAAAATCAGACTTGACACCAGAGAGGCTGAATACCGCACTGAGTCAATGCGGTCTTAGCCTCTCTGGTGTCAACACTGTCTGATTTTGGATTTTCTTTTCTTTTTTTCCAAAATCAGACTTGACACCAGAGAGGCTGAATACCGCACTGAGTCAATGCGGTCTTAGCCTCTCTGGTCTCAACACTCTGTCTGATTTTGGATTTATTTTAATTTTTTTTCCAAAATCAGACTTGACACCAGAGAGGCTGAATACCGCACTGAGACAATGCGGTCTTAGCCTCTCTGGTGTCAACACTCTGTCTGATTTTGGATTTTTTTTTTTTTTTTCCAAAATCAGACTTGACACCAGAGAGGCTGAATACCGCACTGAGTCAATGCGGTCTTAGCCTCTCTGGTGTCAACACTCTGTCTGATTTTGGATTTTTTTTTTTTTTTTCCAAAATCAGACTTGACACCAGAGAGGCTGAATACCACACTGAGTCAATGCGGTCTTAGCCTCTCTGGTCTCAACACTCTGTCTGATTTTGGATTTTTTTTTTCTTTTCCAAAATCAGACTTGACACCAGAGAGGCTGAATACTGCACTGAGTCAATGCGGTCTTAGCCTCTCTGGTCTCAACACTCTGTCTGATTTTGGATTTTCTTTTCTTTTTTTCCAAAATCAGACTTGACACCAGAGAGGCTGAATACCGCACTGAGTCAATGCGGTCTTAGCCTCTCTGGTGTCAACACTCTGTCTGATTTTTGATTTTTGATTTTTTTTTTTCAAAATCAGACTTGAAACCAGAGAGGCTGAATACCGCACTGAGTCAATGCGGTCTTAGCCTCTCTGGTCTCAACACTCTGTCTGATTTTGGATTTTTTTTTTTTTTTTCAAAAATCAGACTTGACACCAGAGAGGCTGAATACCGCACTGAGTCAATGCGGTCTTAGCCTCTCTGGTGTCAACACTCTGTCTGATTTTGGATTTTTTTTTTTTTTTTTCAAAAATCAGACTTGACACCAGAGAGGCTGAATACCGCACTGAGTCAATGCGGTCTTAGCCTCTCTGGTCTCAACACTCTGTCTGATTTTGGATTTTTTTTTTTTTTTTCAAAATCAGACTTGAAACCAGAGAGGCTGAATACCGCACTCAGTCAATGCGGTCTTAGCCTCTCTGGTCTCAACACTCTGTCTGATTTTGGATTTTTTTTTTTTTTTTCCAAAATCAGACTTGACACCAGAGAGGCTGAATACCGCACTGAGTCAATGCGGTCTTAGCCTCTCTGGTGTCAACACTCTGTCTGATTTTGGATTTTTTTTTTTTTTTTTCCAAAATCAGACTTGACACCAGAGAGGCTGAATACCGCACTGAGTCAATGCAGTCTTAGCCTCTCTGGTCTCAACACTCTGTCTGATTTTGTATTTTTTTTTATTTTTTTTCCAAAATCAGACTTGACACCAGAGAGGCTGAATACCGCACTGAGTCAATGCGGTCTTAGCCTCTCTGGTGTCAACACTCTATCTGATTTTGGATATTTTTTTTTTTTTTTCCAAAATCAGACTTGACACCAGAGAGGCTGAATACCGCACTGAGTCAATGCGGTCTTAGCCTCTCTGGTGTCAACACTCTATCTGATTTTGGATTTTTTTTTTTTTTTTATAAAATCAGACTTGACACCAGATAGGCTGAATACCGCACTGAGTCAATGCGGTCTTAGCCTCTCTGGTGTCAACACTCTGTCTGATTTTGGATTTTTTTTTTTTTTTTTCCAAAATCAGACTTGACACCAGAGAGGCTGAATACTGCACTGAGTCAATGCGGTCTTAGCCTCTCTGGTGTCAACACTCTGTCTGATTTTGGATTATTTATTTTTTTTCCAAAATCAGACTTGACACCAGAGAGGCTGAATACCGCACTGAGTCAATGCGGTCTTAGCCTCTCTGGTCTCAACATCTGTCTGATTTTGGATTTTTTTTTTTTTTTTTTCAAAATCAGACTTGACACCAGAGAGGCTGAATACCGCACTGAGTCAATGCGGTCTTAGCCTCTCTGGTCTCAACACTCTGTCTGATTTTGGATTTTTTTTTTTTTTTTTTCCAAAATCAGACTTGACACCAGAGAGGCTGAATACCGCACTGAGTCAATGCGGTCTTAGCCTCTCTGGTGTCAACACTCTGTCTGATTTTTGATTTTTGATTTTTTTTTTTTCAAAATCAGACTTGAAACCAGAGAGGCTGAATACCGCACTCAGTCAATGCGGTCTTAGCCTCTCTGGTCTCAACACTCTGTCTGATTTTGGATTTTTTTTTTTTTTTTCCAAAATCAGACTTGACACCAGAGAGGCTGAATACCGCACTGAGTCAATGCGGTCTTAGCCTCTCTGGTGTCAACACTCTGTCTGATTTTTGATTTTTGATTTTTTTTTTTTCAAAATCAGACTTGAAACCAGAGAGGCTGAATACCGCACTCAGTCAATGCGGTCTTAGCCTCTCTGGTCTCAACACTCTGTCTGATTTTGGATTTTTTTTTTTTTTTTCCAAAATCAGACTTGACACCAGAGAGGCTGAATACCGCACTGAGTCAATGCGGTCTTAGCCTCTCTGGTGTCAACACTCTGTCTGATTTTGGATTTTTTTTTTTTTTTTTCCAAAATCAGACTTGACACCAGAGAGGCTGAATACCGCACTGAGTCAATGCAGTCTTAGCCTCTCTGGTCTCAACACTCTGTCTGATTTTGGATTTTTTTTTATTTTTTTTCCAAAATCAGACTTGACACCAGAGAGGCTGAATACCGCACTGAGTCAATGCGGTCTTAGCCTCTCTGGTGTCAACACTATCTGATTTTGGATATTTTTTTTTTTTTTCCAAAATCAGACTTGACACCAGAGAGGCTGAATACCGCACTGAGTCAATGCGGTCTTAGCCTCTCTGGTGTCAACACTCTATCTGATTTTGGATTTTTTTTTTTTTTTTATAAAATCAGACTTGACACCAGAGAGGCTGAATACCGCACTGAGTCAATGCGGTCTTAGCCTCTCTGGTGTCAACACTCTGTCTGATTTTGGATTTTTTTTTTTTTTTTTCCAAAATCAGACTTGACACCAGAGAGGCTGAATACTGCACTGAGTCAATGCGGTCTTAGCCTCTCTGGTGTCAACACTCTGTCTGATTTTGGATTATTTATTTTTTTTCCAAAATCAGACTTGACACCAGAGAGGCTGAATACCGCACTGAGTCAATGCGGTCTTAGCCTCTCTGGTCTCAACATCTGTCTGATTTTGGATTTTTTTTTTTTTTTTTCCAAAATCAGACTTGACACCAGAGAGGCTGAATACCGCACTGAGTCAATGCGGTCTTAGCCTCTCTGGTCTCAACACTCTGTCTGATTTTGGATTTTTTTTTTTTTTTTTCCAAAATCAGACTTGACTCCAGAGAGGCTGAATACCGCACTGAGTCAATGCGGTCTTAGCCTCTCTGGTGTCAACACTCTGTCTGATTTTGGATTTTTTTTTTTTTTTTCCAAAATCAGACTTGACACCAGAGAGGCTGAATACCGCACTGAGTCAATGCGGTCTTAGCCTCTCTGGTGTCAACACTCTGTCTGATTTTGGATTTTTTTTTTTTTTTTTCCAAAATCAGACTTGACACCAGAGAGGCTGAATACCGCACTGAGTCAATGCGGTCTTAGCCTCTCTGGTCTCAACACTCTGTCTGATTTTGGATTTTTTTTTTTTTTTTTCCAAAATCAGACTTGACACCAGAGAGGCTGAATACCGCACTGAGTCAATGCGGTCTTAGCCTCTCTGGTCTCAACACTCTGTCTGATTTTGGATTTTTTTTTTTTTTTCCAAAATCAGACTTGACACCAGAGAGGCTGAATACCGCACTGAGTCAATGCGGTCTTAGCCTCTCTGGTGTCAACACTGTCTGATTTTGGATTTTCTTTTCTTTTTTTCCAAAATCAGACTTGACACCAGAGAGGCTGAATACCGCACTGAGTCAATGCGGTCTTAGCCTCTCTGGTCTCAACACTCTGTCTGATTTTGGATTTATTTTAATTTTTTTTCCAAAATCAGACTTGACACCAGAGAGGCTGAATACCGCACTGAGACAATGCGGTCTTAGCCTCTCTGGTGTCAACACTCTGTCTGATTTTGGATTTTTTTTATTTTTTTTCCAAAATCAGACTTGACACCAGAGAGGCTGAATACCGCACTGAGTCAATGCGGTCTTAGCCTCTCTGGTGTCAACACTCTGACTGATTTTGGATTTTTTTTTTTTTTTTCCAAAATCAGACTTGACACCAGAGAGGCTGAATACCACACTGAGTCAATGCGGTCTTAGCCTCTCTGGTCTCAACACTCTGTCTGATTTTGGATTTTTTTTTTCTTTTCCAAAATCAGACTTGACACCAGAGAGGCTGAATACTGCACTGAGTCAATGCGGTCTTAGCCTCTCTGGTCTCAACACTCTGTCTGATTTT
This sequence comes from Poromitra crassiceps, assembly GCF_964638095.1. Classification (NCBI taxonomy): domain Eukaryota; kingdom Metazoa; phylum Chordata; class Actinopteri; order Beryciformes; family Melamphaidae; genus Poromitra; species Poromitra crassiceps. Next base: position 27,715 of record NW_028152106.1, read on the forward strand.
GGATTTTCTTTTCTTTTTTTCCAAAATCAGACTTGACACCAGAGAGGCTGAATACCGCACTGAGTCAATGCGGTCTTAGCCTCTCTGGTGTCAACACTCTGTCTGATTTTTGATTTTTGATTTTTTTTTTTCAAAATCAGACTTGAAACCAGAGAGGCTGAATACCGCACTGAGTCAATGCGGTCTTAGCCTCTCTGGTCTCAACACTCTGTCTGATTTTGGATTTTTTTTTTTTTTTTCAAAAATCAGACTTGACACCAGAGAGGCTGAATACCGCACTGAGTCAATGCGGTCTTAGCCTCTCTGGTGTCAACACTCTGTCTGATTTTGGATTTTTTTTTTTTTTTTTCAAAAATCAGACTTGACACCAGAGAGGCTGAATACCGCACTGAGTCAATGCGGTCTTAGCCTCTCTGGTCTCAACACTCTGTCTGATTTTGGATTTTTTTTTTTTTTTTCCAAAATCAGACTTGACACCAGAGAGGCTGAATACTGCACTGAGTCAATGCGGTCTTAGCCTCTCTGGTCTCAACACTCTGTCTGATTTTGGATTTTTTTTTTTTTTTTCCAAAATCAGACTTGACACCAGAGAGGCTGAATACCGCACTGAGTCAATGCGGTCTTAGCCTCTCTGGTGTCAACACTCTGTCTGATTTTTGATTTTTGATTTTTTTTTTTTCAAAATCAGACTTGAAACCAGAGAGGCTGAATACCGCACTCAGTCAATGCGGTCTTAGCCTCTCTGGTCTCAACACTCTGTCTGATTTTGGATTTTTTTTTTTTTTTTCCAAAATCAGACTTGACACCAGAGAGGCTGAATACCGCACTGAGTCAATGCGGTCTTAGCCTCTCTGGTGTCAACACTCTGTCTGATTTTGGATTTTTTTTTTTTTTTTTCCAAAATCAGACTTGACACCAGAGAGGCTGAATACCGCACTGAGTCAATGCAGTCTTAGCCTCTCTGGTCTCAACACTCTGTCTGATTTTGTATTTTTTTTTATTTTTTTTCCAAAATCAGACTTGACACCAGAGAGGCTGAATACCGCACTGAGTCAATGCGGTCTTAGCCTCTCTGGTGTCAACACTCTATCTGATTTTGGATATTTTTTTTTTTTTTTCCAAAATCAGACTTGACACCAGAGAGGCTGAATACCGCACTGAGTCAATGCGGTCTTAGCCTCTCTGGTGTCAACACTCTATCTGATTTTGGATTTTTTTTTTTTTTTTATAAAATCAGACTTGACACCAGAGAGGCTGAATACCGCACTGAGTCAATGCGGTCTTAGCCTCTCTGGTGTCAACACTCTGTCTGATTTTGGATTTTTTTTTTTTTTTTTCCAAAATCAGACTTGACACCAGAGAGGCTGAATACTGCACTGAGTCAATGCGGTCTTAGCCTCTCTGGTGTCAACACTCTGTCTGATTTTGGATTATTTATTTTTTTTCCAAAATCAGACTTGACACCAGAGAGGCTGAATACCGCACTGAGTCAATGCGGTCTTAGCCTCTCTGGTCTCAACATCTGTCTGATTTTGGATTTTTTTTTTTTTTTTTTCAAAATCAGACTTGACACCAGAGAGGCTGAATACCGCACTGAGTCAATGCGGTCTTAGCCTCTCTGGTCTCAACACTCTGTCTGATTTTGGATTTTTTTTTTTTTTTTTTCCAAAATCAGACTTGACACCAGAGAGGCTGAATACCGCACTGAGTCAATGCGGTCTTAGCCTCTCTGGTGTCAACACTCTGTCTGATTTTTGATTTTTGATTTTTTTTTTTTCAAAATCAGACTTGAAACCAGAGAGGCTGAATACCGCACTCAGTCAATGCGGTCTTAGCCTCTCTGGTCTCAACACTCTGTCTGATTTTGGATTTTTTTTTTTTTTTTCCAAAATCAGACTTGACACCAGAGAGGCTGAATACCGCACTGAGTCAATGCGGTCTTAGCCTCTCTGGTGTCAACACTCTGTCTGATTTTTGATTTTTGATTTTTTTTTTTTCAAAATCAGACTTGAAACCAGAGAGGCTGAATACCGCACTCAGTCAATGCGGTCTTAGCCTCTCTGGTCTCAACACTCTGTCTGATTTTGGATTTTTTTTTTTTTTTTCCAAAATCAGACTTGACACCAGAGAGGCTGAATACCGCACTGAGTCAATGCGGTCTTAGCCTCTCTGGTGTCAACACTCTGTCTGATTTTGGATTTTTTTTTTTTTTTTTCCAAAATCAGACTTGACACCAGAGAGGCTGAATACCGCACTGAGTCAATGCAGTCTTAGCCTCTCTGGTCTCAACACTCTGTCTGATTTTGGATTTTTTTTTATTTTTTTTCCAAAATCAGACTTGACACCAGAGAGGCTGAATACCGCACTGAGTCAATGCGGTCTTAGCCTCTCTGGTGTCAACACTATCTGATTTTGGATATTTTTTTTTTTTTTCCAAAATCAGACTTGACACCAGAGAGGCTGAATACCGCACTGAGTCAATGCGGTCTTAGCCTCTCTGGTGTCAACACTCTATCTGATTTTGGATTTTTTTTTTTTTTTTATAAAATCAGACTTGACACCAGAGAGGCTGAATACCGCACTGAGTCAATGCGGTCTTAGCCTCTCTGGTGTCAACACTCTGTCTGATTTTGGATTTTTTTTTTTTTTTTTCCAAAATCAGACTTGACACCAGAGAGGCTGAATACTGCACTGAGTCAATGCGGTCTTAGCCTCTCTGGTGTCAACACTCTGTCTGATTTTGGATTATTTATTTTTTTTCCAAAATCAGACTTGACACCAGAGAGGCTGAATACCGCACTGAGTCAATGCGGTCTTAGCCTCTCTGGTCTCAACATCTGTCTGATTTTGGATTTTTTTTTTTTTTTTTCAAAAATCAGACTTGACACCAGAGAGGCTGAATACCGCACTGAGTCAATGCGGTCTTAGCCTCTCTGGTCTCAACACTCTGTCTGATTTTGGATTTTTTTTTTTTTTTTTTCCAAAATCAGACTTGACACCAGAGAGGCTGAATACCGCACTGAGTCAATGCGGTCTTAGCCTCTCTGGTCTCAACACTCTGTCTGATTTTGGATTTTTTTTTTTTTTTTTCCAAAATCAGACTTGACTCCAGAGAGGCTGAATACCGCACTGAGTCAATGCGGTCTTAGCCTCTCTGGTGTCAACACTCTGTCTGATTTTGGATTTTTTTTTTTTTTTTCCAAAATCAGACTTGACACCAGAGAGGCTGAATACCGCACTGAGTCAATGCGGTCTTAGCCTCTCTGGTCTCAACACTCTGTCTGATTTTGGATTTTTTTTTTTTTTTTTCCAAAATCAGACTTGACACCAGAGAGGCTGAATACCGCACTGAGTCAATGCGGTCTTAGCCTCTCTGGTGTCAACACTCTGTCTGATTTTGGATTTTATTTTTATTTTTTCCAAAATCAGACTTGACACCAGAGAGGCTGAATACCGCACTGAGTCAATGCGGTCTTAGCCTCTCTGGTGTCAACACTCTGTCTGATTTTGGATTTTTTTTTTTTTTTTTTCCAAAATCAGACTTGACACCAGAGAGGCTGAATACCGCACTGAGTCAATGCGGTCTTAGCCTCTCTGGTCTCAACACTCTGTCTGATTTTGGATTTTTTTTTTTTTTTTTTCCAAAATCAGACTTGACACCAGAGAGGCTGAATACCGCACTGAGTCAATGCTGTCTTAGCCTCTCTGGTGTCAACACTCTGTCTGATTTTGGATTTTTTTTTTTTTTCCAAAATCAGACTTGACACCAGAGAGGCTGAATACTGCACTGAGTCAATGCGGTCTTAGCCTCTCTGGTCTCAACACTCTGTCTGATTTTGGATTTTTTTTTTTTTTCCAAAATCAGACTTGACACCAGATAGGCTGAATACCGCACTGACTCAATGCGGTCTTAGCCTCTCTGGTGTCAACACTCTGTCTGATTTTGGATTTTTTTTTTTTTTTTCTAAAATCAGACTTGACACCAGAGAGGCTGAATACCGCACTGAGTCAATGCGGTCTTAGCCTCTCTGGTGTCAACACTCTGTCTGATTTTGGATTTTTTTTTTTTTCCAAAATCAGACTTGACACCAGAGAGGCTGAATACCGCACTGAGACAATGCGGTCTTAGCCTCTCTGGTGTCAACACTCTGTCTGATTTTGGATTTTTTTTTTTTTTTTCCAAAATCAGACTTGACACCAGAGAGGCTGAATACCGCACTGAGTCAATGCGGTCTTAGCCTCTCTGGTGTCAACACTCTGTCTGATTTTGGATTTTTTTTTTTTTTTTCCAAAATCAGACTTGACACCAGAGAGGCTGAATACCACACTGAGTCAATGCGGTCTTAGCCTCTCTGGTCTCAACACTCTGTCTGATTTTGGATTTTTTTTTTCTTTTCCAAAATCAGACTTGACACCAGAGAGGCTGAATACTGCACTGAGTCAATGCGGTCTTAGCCTCTCTGGTCTCAACACTCTGTCTGATTTTGGATTTTCTTTTCTTTTTTTCCAAAATCAGACTTGACACCAGAGAGGCTGAATACCGCACTGAGTCAATGCGGTCTTAGCCTCTCTGGTGTCAACACTCTGTCTGATTTTTGATTTTTGATTTTTTTTTTTCAAAATCAGACTTGAAACCAGAGAGGCTGAATACCGCACTGAGTCAATGCGGTCTTAGCCTCTCTGGTGTCAACACTCTGTCTGATTTTGGATTTTTTTTTTTTTTTCTAAAATCAGACTTGACACCAGAGAGGCTGAATACCGCACTGAGTCAATGCGGTCTTAGCCTCTCTGGTGTCAACACTCTGTCTGATTTTGGATTTTTTTTTTTTTTTCTAAAATCAGACTTGACACCAGAGAGGCTGAATACCGCACTGAGTCAATGCGGTCTTAGCCTCTCTGGTGTCAACACTCTGTCTGATTTTGGATTTTTTTTTTTTTCCAAAATCAGACTTGACACCAGAGAGGCTGAATACTGCACTGAGACAATGCGGTCTTAGCCTCTCTGGTGTCAACACTCTGTCTGATTTTGGATTTTTTTTTTTTTTTTCCAAAATCAGACTTGACACCAGAGAGGCTGAATACCGCACTGAGTCAATGCGGTCTTAGCCTCTCTGGTGTCAACACTCTGTCTGATTTTGGATTTTTTTTTTTTTTTTCCAAAATCAGACTTGACACCAGAGAGGCTGAATACCACACTGAGTCAATGCGGTCTTAGCCTCTCTGGTCTCAACACTCTGTCTGATTTTGGATTTTTTTTTTCTTTTCCAAAATCAGACTTGACACCAGAGAGGCTGAATACTGCACTGAGTCAATGCGGTCTTAGCCTCTCTGGTCTCAACACTCTGTCTGATTTTGGATTTTCTTTTCTTTTTTTCCAAAATCAGACTTGACACCAGAGAGGCTGAATACCGCACTGAGTCAATGCGGTCTTAGCCTCTCTGGTGTCAACACTCTGTCTGATTTTTGATTTTTGATTTTTTTTTTTCAAAATCAGACTTGAAACCAGAGAGGCTGAATACCGCACTGAGTCAATGCGGTCTTAGCCTCTCTGGTCTCAACACTCTGTCTGATTTTGGATTTTTTTTTTTTTTTTCCAAAATCAGACTTGACACCAGAGAGGCTGAATACCGCACTGAGTCAATGCGGTCTTAGCCTCTCTGGTGTCAACACTCTGTCTGATTTTGGATTTTTTTTTTTTTTTTTCCAAAATCAGACTTGACACCAGAGAGGCTGAATACCGCACTGAGTCAATGCGGTCTTAGCCTCTCTGGTCTCAACACTCTGTCTGATTTTGGATTTTTTTTTTTTTTTTCCAAAATCAGACTTGACACCAGAGAGGCTGAATACTGCACTGAGTCAATGCGGTCTTAGCCTCTCTGGTCTCAACACTCTGTCTGATTTTGGATTTTCTTTTTTTTTTTTCCAAAATCAGACTTGACACCAGAGAGGCTGAATACCGCACTGAGTCAATGCGGTCTTAGCCTCTCTGGTGTCAACACTCTGTCTGATTTTTGATTTTTGATTTTTTTTTTTTCAAAATCAGACTTGACACCAGAGAGGCTGAATACTGCACTGAGACAATGCGGTCTTAGCCTCTCTGGTGTCAACACTCTGTCTGATTTTGGATTTTTTTTTTTTTTTTCCAAAATCAGACTTGACACCAGAGAGGCTGAATACCGCACTGAGTCAATGCGGTCTTAGCCTCTCTGGTGTCAACACTCTGTCTGATTTTGGATTTTTTTTTTTTTTTTCCAAAATCAGACTTGACACCAGAGAGGCTGAATACCACACTGAGTCAATGCGGTCTTAGCCTCTCTGGTCTCAACACTCTGTCTGATTTTGGATTTTTTTTTTTTTTTTTTCCAAAATCAGACTTGACACCAGAGAGGCTGAATACCGCACTGAGTCAATGCGGTCTTAGCCTCTCTGGTGTCAACACTCTGTCTGATTTTTGATTTTTGATTTTTTTTTTTTCAAAATCAGACTTGAAACCAGAGAGGCTGAATACCGCACTCAGTCAATGCGGTCTTAGCCTCTCTGGTCTCAACACTCTGTCTGATTTTGGATTTTTTTTTTTTTTTTCCAAAATCAGACTTGACACCAGAGAGGCTGAATACCGCACTGAGTCAATGCGGTCTTAGCCTCTCTGGTGTCAACACTCTGTCTGATTTTTGATTTTTGATTTTTTTTTTTTCAAAATCAGACTTGAAACCAGAGAGGCTGAATACCGCACTCAGTCAATGCGGTCTTAGCCTCTCTGGTCTCAACACTCTGTCTGATTTTGGATTTTTTTTTTTTTTTTCCAAAATCAGACTTGACACCAGAGAGGCTGAATACCGCACTGAGTCAATGCGGTCTTAGCCTCTCTGGTGTCAACACTCTGTCTGATTTTGGATTTTTTTTTTTTTTTTTCCAAAATCAGACTTGACACCAGAGAGGCTGAATACCGCACTGAGTCAATGCAGTCTTAGCCTCTCTGGTCTCAACACTCTGTCTGATTTTGGATTTTTTTTTATTTTTTTTCCAAAATCAGACTTGACACCAGAGAGGCTGAATACCGCACTGAGTCAATGCGGTCTTAGCCTCTCTGGTGTCAACACTATCTGATTTTGGATATTTTTTTTTTTTTTCCAAAATCAGACTTGACACCAGAGAGGCTGAATACCGCACTGAGTCAATGCGGTCTTAGCCTCTCTGGTGTCAACACTCTATCTGATTTTGGATTTTTTTTTTTTTTTTATAAAATCAGACTTGACACCAGAGAGGCTGAATACCGCACTGAGTCAATGCGGTCTTAGCCTCTCTGGTGTCAACACTCTGTCTGATTTTGGATTTTTTTTTTTTTTTTTCCAAAATCAGACTTGACACCAGAGAGGCTGAATACTGCACTGAGTCAATGCGGTCTTAGCCTCTCTGGTGTCAACACTCTGTCTGATTTTGGATTATTTATTTTTTTTCCAAAATCAGACTTGACACCAGAGAGGCTGAATACCGCACTGAGTCAATGCGGTCTTAGCCTCTCTGGTCTCAACATCTGTCTGATTTTGGATTTTTTTTTTTTTTTTTCCAAAATCAGACTTGACACCAGAGAGGCTGAATACCGCACTGAGTCAATGCGGTCTTAGCCTCTCTGGTCTCAACACTCTGTCTGATTTTGGATTTTTTTTTTTTTTTTTTCCAAAATCAGACTTGACACCAGAGAGGCTGAATACCGCACTGAGTCAATGCGGTCTTAGCCTCTCTGGTCTCAACACTCTGTCTGATTTTGGATTTTTTTTTTTTTTTTTCCAAAATCAGACTTGACTCCAGAGAGGCTGAATACCGCACTGAGTCAATGCGGTCTTAGCCTCTCTGGTGTCAACACTCTGTCTGATTTTGGATTTTTTTTTTTTTTTTCCAAAATCAGACTTGACACCAGAGAGGCTGAATACCGCACTGAGTCAATGCGGTCTTAGCCTCTCTGGTCTCAACACTCTGTCTGATTTTGGATTTTTTTTTTTTTTTTTTCCAAAATCAGACTTGACACCAGAGAGGCTGAATACCGCACTGAGTCAATGCGGTCTTAGCCTCTCTGGTGTCAACACTCTGTCTGATTTTGGATTTTATTTTTATTTTTTCCAAAATCAGACTTGACACCAGAGAGGCTGAATACCGCACTGAGTCAATGCGGTCTTAGCCTCTCTGGTGTCAACACTCTGTCTGATTTTGGATTTTTTTTTTTTTTTTTTCCAAAATCAGACTTGACACCAGAGAGGCTGAATACCGCACTGAGTCAATGCGGTCTTAGCCTCTCTGGTCTCAACACTCTGTCTGATTTTGGATTTTTTTTTTTTTTTTTCCAAAATCAGACTTGACACCAGAGAGGCTGAATACCGCACTGAGTCAATGCTGTCTTAGCCTCTCTGGTGTCAACACTCTGTCTGATTTTGGATTTTTTTTTTTTTTCCAAAATCAGACTTGACACCAGAGAGGCTGAATACCGCACTGAGTCAATGCGGTCTTAGCCTCTCTGGTCTCAACACTCTGTCTGATTTTGGATTTTTTTTTTTTTTCCAAAATCAGACTTGACACCAGATAGGCTGAATACCGCACTGACTCAATGCGGTCTTAGCCTCTCTGGTGTCAACACTCTGTCTGATTTTGGATTTTTTTTTTTTTTTCTAAAATCAGACTTGACACCAGAGAGGCTGAATACCGCACTGAGTCAATGCGGTCTTAGCCTCTCTGGTGTCAACACTCTGTCTGATTTTGGATTTTTTTTTTTTCCAAAATCAGACTTGACACCAGAGAGGCTGAATACCGCACTGAGACAATGCGGTCTTAGCCTCTCTGGTGTCAACACTCTGTCTGATTTTGGATTTTTTTTTTTTTTTTCCAAAATCAGACTTGACACCAGAGAGGCTGAATACCGCACTGAGTCAATGCGGTCTTAGCCTCTCTGGTGTCAACACTCTGTCTGATTTTGGATTTTTTTTTTTTTTTTCCAAAATCAGACTTGACACCAGAGAGGCTGAATACCACACTGAGTCAATGCGGTCTTAGCCTCTCTGGTCTCAACACTCTGTCTGATTTTGGATTTTTTTTTTCTTTTCCAAAATCAGACTTGACACCAGAGAGGCTGAATACTGCACTGAGTCAATGCGGTCTTAGCCTCTCTGGTCTCAACACTCTGTCTGATTTTGGATTTTCTTTTCTTTTTTTCCAAAATCAGACTTGACACCAGAGAGGCTGAATACCGCACTGAGTCAATGCGGTCTTAGCCTCTCTGGTGTCAACACTCTGTCTGATTTTTGATTTTTGATTTTTTTTTTTCAAAATCAGACTTGAAACCAGAGAGGCTGAATACCGCACTGAGTCAATGCGGTCTTAGCCTCTCTGGTCTCAACACTCTGTCTGATTTTGGATTTTTTTTTTTTTTTTCCAAAATCAGACTTGACACCAGAGAGGCTGAATACCGCACTGAGTCAATGCGGTCTTAGCCTCTCTGGTGTCAACACTCTGTCTGATTTTGGATTTTTTTTTTTTTTTTTCCAAAATCAGACTTGACACCAGAGAGGCTGAATACCGCACTGAGTCAATGCGGTCTTAGCCTCTCTGGTCTCAACACTCTGTCTGATTTTGGATTTTTTTTTTTTTTTTCCAAAATCAGACTTGACACCAGAGAGGCTGAATACTGCACTGAGTCAATGCGGTCTTAGCCTCTCTGGTCTCAACACTCTGTCTGATTTTGGATTTTCTTTTTTTTTTTTCCAAAATCAGACTTGACACCAGAGAGGCTGAATACCGCACTGAGTCAATGCGGTCTTAGCCTCTCTGGTGTCAACACTCTGTCTGATTTTTGATTTTTGATTTTTTTTTTTTCAAAATCAGACTTGAAACCAGAGAGGCTGAATACCGCACTCAGTCAATGCGGTCTTAGCCTCTCTGGTCTCAACACTCTGTCTGATTTTGGATTTTTTTTTTTTTTTTCCAAAATCAGACTTGACACCAGAGAGGCTGAATACCGCACTGAGTCAATGCGGTCTTAGCCTCTCAGGTGTCAACACTCTGTCTGATTTTGGATTTTTTTTTTTTTTTTTCCAAAATCAGACTTGACACCAGAGAGGCTGAATACCGCACTGAGTCAATGCAGTCTTAGCCTCTCTGGTCTCAACACTCTGTCTGATTTTGGATTTTTTTTTATTTTTTTTCCAAAATCAGACTTGACACCAGAGAGGCTGAATACCGCACTGAGTCAATGCGGTCTTAGCCTCTCTGGTGTCAACACTCTGTCTGATTTTGGATTTTTTTTTTTTTTTTCCAAAATCAGACTTGACACCAGAGAGGCTGAATACCGCACTGAGTCAATGCGGTCTTAGCCTCTCTGGTGTCAACACTCTATCTGATTTTGGATTTTTTTTTTTTTTTTCCAAAATCAGACTTGACACCAGAGAGGCTGAATACCGCACTGAGTCAATGCGGTCTTAGCCTCTCTGGTGTCAACACTCTATCTGATTTTGGATTTTTTTTTTTTTTTTCCAAAATCAGACTTGACACCAGAGAGGCTGAATACCGCACTGAGTCAATGCGGTCTTAGCCTCTCTGGTGTCAACACTCTGTCTGATTTTGGATTTTTTTTTTTTTTTTTCCAAAATCAGACTTGACACCAGAGAAGCTGAATACCGCACTGAGTCAATGCGGTCTTAGCCTCTCTGGTCTCAACATCTGTCTGATTTTGGATTTTTTTTTTTTTTTTTCCAAAATCAGACTTGACACCAGAGAGGCTGAATACCGCACTGAGTCAATGCGGTCTTAGCCTCTCTGGTCTCAACACTCTGTCTGATTTTGGATTTTTTTTTTTTTTTTTTCCAAAATCAGACTTGACACCAGAGAGGCTGAATACCGCACTGAGTCAATGCGGTCTTAGCCTCTCTGGTCTCAACACTCTGTCTGATTTTGGATTTTTTTTTTTTTTTTTCCAAAATCAGACTTGACTCCAGAGAGGCTGAATACCGCACTGAGTCAATGCGGTCTTAGCCTCTCATGGTGTCAACACTCTGTCTGATTTTGGATTTTTTTTTTTTTTTTCCAAAATCAGACTTGACACCAGAGAGGCTGAATACCGCACTGAGTCAATGCGGTCTTAGCCTCTCTGGTGTCAACACTCTGTCTGATTTTGGATTTTTTTTTTTTTTTTTCCAAAATCAGACTTGACACCAGAGAGGCTGAATACCGCACTGAGTCAATGCGGTCTTAGCCTCTCTGGTCTCAACACTCTGTCTGATTTTGGATTTTTTTTTTTTTTTTTCCAAAATCAGACTTGACACCAGAGAGGCTGAATACCGCACTGAGTCAATGCGGTCTTAGCCTCTCTGGTCTCAACACTCTGTCTGATTTTGGATTTTTTTTTTTTTTTCCAAAATCAGACTTGACACCAGAGAGGCTGAATACCGCACTGAGTCAATGCGGTCTTAGCCTCTCTGGTGTCAACACTGTCTGATTTTGGATTTTCTTTTCTTTTTTTCCAAAATCAGACTTGACACCAGAGAGGCTGAATACCGCACTGAGTCAATGCGGTCTTAGCCTCTCTGGTCTCAACACTCTGTCTGATTTTGGATTTATTTTAATTTTTTTTCCAAAATCAGACTTGACACCAGAGAGGCTGAATACCGCACTGAGACAATGCGGTCTTAGCCTCTCTGGTGTCAACACTCTGTCTGATTTTGGATTTTTTTTTTTTTTTTCCAAAATCAGACTTGACACCAGAGAGGCTGAATACCGCACTGAGTCAATGCGGTCTTAGCCTCTCTGGTGTCAACACTCTGTCTGATTTTGGATTTTTTTTTTTTTTTTCCAAAATCAGACTTGACACCAGAGAGGCTGAATACCACACTGAGTCAATGCGGTCTTAGCCTCTCTGGTCTCAACACTCTGTCTGATTTTGGATTTTTTTTTTCTTTTCCAAAATCAGACTTGACACCAGAGAGGCTGAATACTGCACTGAGTCAATGCGGTCTTAGCCTCTCTGGTCTCAACACTCTGTCTGATTTTGGATTTTCTTTTCTTTTTTTCCAAAATCAGACTTGACACCAGAGAGGCTGAATACCGCACTGAGTCAATGCGGTCTTAGCCTCTCTGGTGTCAACACTCTGTCTGATTTTTGATTTTTGATTTTTTTTTTTCAAAATCAGACTTGAAACCAGAGAGGCTGAATACCGCACTGAGTCAATGCGGTCTTAGCCTCTCTGGTCTCAACACTCTGTCTGATTTTGGATTTTTTTTTTTTTTTTCCAAAATCAGACTTGACACCAGAGAGGCTGAATACCGCACTGAGTGAATGCGGTCTTAGCCTCTCTGGTGTCAACACTCTGTCTGATTTTGGATTTTTTTTTTTTTTTTTCAAAAATCAGACTTGACACCAGAGAGGCTGAATACCGCACTGAGTCAATGCGGTCTTAGCCTCTCTGGTCTCAACACTCTGTCTGATTTTGGATTTTTTTTTTTTTTTTCCAAAATCAGACTTGACACCAGAGAGGCTGAATACTGCACTGAGTCAATGCGGTCTTAGCCTCTCTGGTCTCAACACTCTGTCTGATTTTGGATTTTTTTTTTTTTTTTTTTCAAAATCAGACTTGACACCAGAGAGGCTGAATACCGCACTGAGTCAATGCGGTCTTAGCCTCTCTGGTGTCAACACTCTGTCTGATTTTTGATTTTTGATTTTTTTTTTTTCAAAATCAGACTTGAAACCAGAGAGGCTGAATACCGCACTCAGTCAATGCGGTCTTAGCCTCTCTGGTGTCAACACTCTGTCTGATTTTGGATTTTTTTTTTTTTTTTTCCAAAATCAGACTTGACACCAGAGAAGCTGAATACCGCACTGAGTCAATGCGGTCTTAGCCTCTCTGGTCTCAACATCTGTCTGATTTTGGATTTTTTTTTTTTTTTTTCCAAAATCAGACTTGACACCAGAGAGGCTGAATACCGCACTGAGTCAATGCGGTCTTAGCCTCTCTGGTCTCAACACTCTGTCTGATTTTGGATTTTTTTTTTTTTTTTTTCCAAAATCAGACTTGACACCAGAGAGGCTGAATACCGCACTGAGTCAATGCGGTCTTAGCCTCTCTGGTCTCAACACTCTGTCTGATTTTGGATTTTTTTTTTTTTTTTTCCAAAATCAGACTTGACTCCAGAGAGGCTGAATACCGCACTGAGTCAATGCGGTCTTAGCCTCTCTGGTGTCAACACTCTGTCTGATTTTGGATTTTTTTTTTTTTTTTCCAAAATCAGACTTGACACCAGAGAGGCTGAATACCGCACTGAGTCAATGCGGTCTTAGCCTCTCTGGTGTCAACACTCTGTCTGATTTTGGATTTTTTTTTTTTTTTTTCCAAAATCAGACTTGACACCAGAGAGGCTGAATACCGCACTGAGTCAATGCGGTCTTAGCCTCTCTGGTCTCAACACTCTGTCTGATTTTGGATTTTTTTTTTTTTTTTTCCAAAATCAGACTTGACACCAGAGAGGCTGAATACCGCACTGAGTCAATGCGGTCTTAGCCTCTCTGGTCTCAACACTCTGTCTGATTTTGGATTTTTTTTTTTTTTTCCAAAATCAGACTTGACACCAGAGAGGCTGAATACCGCACTGAGTCAATGCGGTCTTAGCCTCTCTGGTGTCAACACTGTCTGATTTTGGATTTTCTTTTCTTTTTTTCCAAAATCAGACTTGACACCAGAGAGGCTGAATACCGCACTGAGTCAATGCGGTCTTAGCCTCTCTGGTCTCAACACTCTGTCTGATTTTGGATTTATTTTAATTTTTTTTCCAAAATCAGACTTGACACCAGAGAGGCTGAATACCGCACTGAGACAATGCGGTCTTAGCCTCTCTGGTGTCAACACTCTGTCTGATTTTGGATTTTTTTTTTTTTTTTCCAAAATCAGACTTGACACCAGAGAGGCTGAATACCGCACTGAGTCAATGCGGTCTTAGCCTCTCTGGTGTCAACACTCTGTCTGATTTTGGATTTTTTTTTTTTTTTTCCAAAATCAGACTTGACACCAGAGAGGCTGAATACCACACTGAGTCAATGCGGTCTTAGCCTCTCTGGTCTCAACACTCTGTCTGATTTTGGATTTTTTTTTTCTTTTCCAAAATCAGACTTGACACCAGAGAGGCTGAATACTGCACTGAGTCAATGCGGTCTTAGCCTCTCTGGTCTCAACACTCTGTCTGATTTTGGATTTTCTTTTCTTTTTTTCCAAAATCAGACTTGACACCAGAGAGGCTGAATACCGCACTGAGTCAATGCGGTCTTAGCCTCTCTGGTGTCAACACTCTGTCTGATTTTTGATTTTTGATTTTTTTTTTTCAAAATCAGACTTGAAACCAGAGAGGCTGAATACCGCACTGAGTCAATGCGGTCTTAGCCTCTCTGGTCTCAACACTCTGTCTGATTTTGGATTTTTTTTTTTTTTTTCCAAAATCAGACTTGACACCAGAGAGGCTGAATACCGCACTGAGTGAATGCGGTCTTAGCCTCTCTGGTGTCAACACTCTGTCTGATTTTGGATTTTTTTTTTTTTTTTTCAAAAATCAGACTTGACACCAGAGAGGCTGAATACCGCACTGAGTCAATGCGGTCTTAGCCTCTCTGGTCTCAACACTCTGTCTGATTTTGGATTTTTTTTTTTTTTTTCCAAAATCAGACTTGACACCAGAGAGGCTGAATACTGCACTGAGTCAATGCGGTCTTAGCCTCTCTGGTCTCAACACTCTGTCTGATTTTGGATTTTTTTTTTTTTTTTTTTCAAAATCAGACTTGACACCAGAGAGGCTGAATACCGCACTGAGTCAATGCGGTCTTAGCCTCTCTGGTGTCAACACTCTGTCTGATTTTTGATTTTTGATTTTTTTTTTTTCAAAATCAGACTTGAAACCAGAGAGGCTGAATACCGCACTCAGTCAATGCGGTCTTAGCCTCTCTGGTCTCAACACTCTGTCTGATTTTGGATTTTTTTTTTTTTTTTCCAAAATCAGACTTGACACCAGAGAGGCTGAATACCGCACTGAGTCAATGCGGTCTTAGCCTCTCTGGTGTCAACACTCTGTCTGATTTTGGATTTTTTTTTATTTTTTTTCCAAAATCAGACTTGACACCAGAGAGGCTGAATACCGCACTGAGTCAATGCGGTCTTAGCCTCTCTGGTGTCAACACTCTATCTGATTTTGGATATTTTTTTTTTTTTCCAAAATCAGACTTGACACCAGAGAGGCTGAATACCGCACTGAGTCAATGCGGTCTTAGCCTCTCTGGTGTCAACACTCTATCTGATTTTGGATTTTTTTTTTTTTTTTATAAAATCAGACTTGACACCAGAGAGGCTGAATACCGCACTGAGTCAATGCGGTCTTAGCCTCTCTGGTGTCAACACTCTGTCTGATTTTGGATTTTTTTTTTTTTTTTTTCCAAAATCAGACTTGACACCAGAGAGGCTGAATACTGCACTGAGTCAATGCGGTCTTAGCCTCTCTGGTGTCAACACTCTGTCTGATTTTGGATTATTTATTTTTTTTCCAAAATCAGACTTGACACCAGAGAGGCTGAATACCGCACTGAGTCAATGCGGTCTTAGCCTCTCTGGTCTCAACATCTGTCTGATTTTGGATTTTTTTTTTTTTTTTTCCAAAATCAGACTTGACACCAGAGAGGCTGAATACCGCACTGAGTCAATGCGGTCTTAGCCTCTCTGGTCTCAACACTCTGTCTGATTTTGGATTTTTTTTTTTTTTTTTTCCAAAATCAGACTTGACACCAGAGAGGCTGAATACCACACTGAGTCAATGCGGTCTTAGCCTCTCTGGTCTCAACACTCTGTCTGATTTTGGATTTTTTTTTTTTTTTTTCCAAAATCAGACTTGACTCCAGAGAGGCTGAATACCGCACTGAGTCAATGCGGTCTTAGCCTCTCTGGTGTCAACACTCTGTCTGATTTTGGATTTTTTTTTTTTTTTTCCAAAATCAGACTTGACACCAGAGAGGCTGAATACCGCACTGAGTCAATGCGGTCTTAGCCTCTCTGGTCTCAACACTCTGTCTGATTTTGGATTTTTTTTTTTTTTTTTTCCAAAATCAGACTTGACACCAGAGAGGCTGAATACCGCACTGAGTCAATGCGGTCTTAGCCTCTCTGGTGTCAACACTCTGTCTGATTTTGGATTTTATTTTTATTTTTTCCAAAATCAGACTTGACACCAGAGAGGCTGAATACCGCACTGAGTCAATGCGGTCTTAGCCTCTCTGGTGTCAACACTCTGTCTGATTTTGGATTTTTTTTTTTTTTTTTCCAAAATCAGACTTGACACCAGAGAGGCTGAATACCGCACTGAGTCAATGCGGTCTTAGCCTCTCTGGTCTCAACACTCTGTCTGATTTTGGATTTTTTTTTTTTTTTTTTATTATAAAATCAGACTTGACACCAGAGAGGCTGAATACCGCACTGAGTCAATGCGGTCTTAGCCTCTCTGGTGTCAACACTCTGTCTGATTTTGGATTTTTTTTTTTTTTTTTCCAAAATCAGACTTGACACCAGAGAGGCTGAATACCGCACTGAGTCAATGCGGTCTTAGCCTCTCTGGTCTCAACACTCTGTCTGATTTTGGATTTTTTTTTTTTTTTTTTTTCAAAATCAGACTTGACACCAGAGAGGCTGAATACCGCACTGAGTCAATGCAGTCTTAGCCTCTCTGGTGTCAACACTCTGTCTGATTTTTGATTTTTTTTTTTTTTTTTCCAAAATCAGACTCTACACCAGAGAGGCTGAATACCGCACTGAGTCAATGCGGTCTTAGCCTCTCTGGTCTCAACACTCTGTCTGATTTTGGATTTTTTTTTTCTTTTTCCAAAATCAGACTTGACACCAGAGAGGCTGAATACCGCACTGAGTCAATGCGGTCTTAGCCTCTCTGGTGTCAACACTCTGTCTGATTTTGGATTTTTTTTTTTTTTTTTCCAAAATCAGACTTGACACCAGAGAGGCTGAATACCGCACTGAGTCAATGCGGTCTTAGCCTCTCTGGTCTCAACACTCTGTCTGATTTTGGATTTTTTTTTTTTTTTCCAAAATCAGACTTGACACCAGAGAGGCTGAATACCGCACTGAGTCAATGCGGTCTTAGCCTCTCTGGTCTCAACACTCTGTCTGATTTTGGATTTTTTTTTTTTTTTTCCAAAATCAGACTTGACACCAGAGAGGCTGAATACTGCACTGAGTCAATGCGGTCTTAGCCTCTCTGGTCTCAACACTCTGTCTGATTTTGGATTTTCTTTTTTTTTTTTCCAAAATCAGACTTGACACCAGAGAGGCTGAATACCGCACTGAGTCAATGCGGTCTTAGCCTCTCTGGTGTCAACACTCTGTCTGATTTTTGATTTTTGATTTTTTTTTTTTCAAAATCAGACTTGAAACCAGAGAGGCTGAATACCGCACTCAGTCAATGCGGTCTTAGCCTCTCTGGTCTCAACACTCTGTCTGATTTTGGATTTTTTTTTTTTTTTTCCAAAATCAGACTTGACACCAGAGAGGCTGAATACCGCACTGAGTCAATGCGGTCTTAGCCTCTCAGGTGTCAACACTCTGTCTGATTTTGGATTTTTTTTTTTTTTTTTCCAAAATCAGACTTGACACCAGAGAGGCTGAATACCGCACTGAGTCAATGCAGTCTTAGCCTCTCTGGTCTCAACACTCTGTCTGATTTTGGATTTTTTTTTATTTTTTTTCCAAAATCAGACTTGACACCAGAGAGGCTGAATACCGCACTGAGTCAATGCGGTCTTAGCCTCTCTGGTGTCAACACTCTGTCTGATTTTGGATTTTTTTTTTTTTTTTTCCAAAATCAGACTTGACACCAGAGAGGCTGAATACCGCACTGAGTCAATGCGGTCTTAGCCTCTCTGGTGTCAACACTCTATCTGATTTTGGATTTTTTTTTTTTTTTTCCAAAATCAGACTTGACACCAGAGAGGCTGAATACCGCACTGAGTCAATGCGGTCTTAGCCTCTCTGGTGTCAACACTCTATCTGATTTTGGATTTTTTTTTTTTTTTTCCAAAATCAGACTTGACACCAGAGAGGCTGAATACCGCACTGAGTCAATGCGGTCTTAGCCTCTCTGGTGTCAACACTCTGTCTGATTTTGGATTTTTTTTTTTTTTTTTCCAAAATCAGACTTGACACCAGAGAAGCTGAATACCGCACTGAGTCAATGCGGTCTTAGCCTCTCTGGTCTCAACATCTGTCTGATTTTGGATTTTTTTTTTTTTTTTTCCAAAATCAGACTTGACACCAGAGAGGCTGAATACCGCACTGAGTCAATGCGGTCTTAGCCTCTCTGGTCTCAACACTCTGTCTGATTTTGGATTTTTTTTTTTTTTTTTTCCAAAATCAGACTTGACACCAGAGAGGCTGAATACCGCACTGAGTCAATGCGGTCTTAGCCTCTCTGGTCTCAACACTCTGTCTGATTTTGGATTTTTTTTTTTTTTTTTCCAAAATCAGACTTGACTCCAGAGAGGCTGAATACCGCACTGAGTCAATGCGGTCTTAGCCTCTCTGGTGTCAACACTCTGTCTGATTTTGGATTTTTTTTTTTTTTTTCCAAAATCAGACTTGACACCAGAGAGGCTGAATACCGCACTGAGTCAATGCGGTCTTAGCCTCTCTGGTGTCAACACTCTGTCTGATTTTGGATTTTTTTTTTTTTTTTTCCAAAATCAGACTTGACACCAGAGAGGCTGAATACCGCACTGAGTCAATGCGGTCTTAGCCTCTCTGGTCTCAACACTCTGTCTGATTTTGGATTTTTTTTTTTTTTTTTCCAAAATCAGACTTGACACCAGAGAGGCTGAATACCGCACTGAGTCAATGCGGTCTTAGCCTCTCTGGTCTCAACACTCTGTCTGATTTTGGATTTTTTTTTTTTTTTCCAAAATCAGACTTGACACCAGAGAGGCTGAATACCGCACTGAGTCAATGCGGTCTTAGCCTCTCTGGTGTCAACACTGTCTGATTTTGGATTTTCTTTTCTTTTTTTCCAAAATCAGACTTGACACCAGAGAGGCTGAATACCGCACTGAGTCAATGCGGTCTTAGCCTCTCTGGTCTCAACACTCTGTCTGATTTTGGATTTATTTTAATTTTTTTTCCAAAATCAGACTTGACACCAGAGAGGCTGAATACCGCACTGAGACAATGCGGTCTTAGCCTCTCTGGTGTCAACACTCTGTCTGATTTTGGATTTTTTTTTTTTTTTTCCAAAATCAGACTTGACACCAGAGAGGCTGAATACCGCACTGAGTCAATGCGGTCTTAGCCTCTCTGGTGTCAACACTCTGTCTGATTTTGGATTTTTTTTTTTTTTTTCCAAAATCAGACTTGACACCAGAGAGGCTGAATACCACACTGAGTCAATGCGGTCTTAGCCTCTCTGGTCTCAACACTCTGTCTGATTTTGGATTTTTTTTTTCTTTTCCAAAATCAGACTTGACACCAGAGAGGCTGAATACTGCACTGAGTCAATGCGGTCTTAGCCTCTCTGGTCTCAACACTCTGTCTGATTTTGGATTTTCTTTTCTTTTTTTCCAAAATCAGACTTGACACCAGAGAGGCTGAATACCGCACTGAGTCAATGCGGTCTTAGCCTCTCTGGTGTCAACACTCTGTCTGATTTTTGATTTTTGATTTTTTTTTTTCAAAATCAGACTTGAAACCAGAGAGGCTGAATACCGCACTGAGTCAATGCGGTCTTAGCCTCTCTGGTCTCAACACTCTGTCTGATTTTGGATTTTTTTTTTTTTTTTCCAAAATCAGACTTGACACCAGAGAGGCTGAATACCGCACTGAGTGAATGCGGTCTTAGCCTCTCTGGTGTCAACACTCTGTCTGATTTTGGATTTTTTTTTTTTTTTTTCAAAAATCAGACTTGACACCAGAGAGGCTGAATACCGCACTGAGTCAATGCGGTCTTAGCCTCTCTGGTCTCAACACTCTGTCTGATTTTGGATTTTTTTTTTTTTTTTCCAAAATCAGACTTGACACCAGAGAGGCTGAATACTGCACTGAGTCAATGCGGTCTTAGCCTCTCTGGTCTCAACACTCTGTCTGATTTTGGATTTTTTTTTTTTTTTTTTTCAAAATCAGACTTGACACCAGAGAGGCTGAATACCGCACTGAGTCAATGCGGTCTTAGCCTCTCTGGTGTCAACACTCTGTCTGATTTTTGATTTTTGATTTTTTTTTTTTCAAAATCAGACTTGAAACCAGAGAGGCTGAATACCGCACTCAGTCAATGCGGTCTTAGCCTCTCTGGTCTCAACACTCTGTCTGATTTTGGATTTTTTTTTTTTTTTTCCAAAATCAGACTTGACACCAGAGAGGCTGAATACCGCACTGAGTCAATGCGGTCTTAGCCTCTCTGGTGTCAACACTCTGTCTGATTTTGGATTTTTTTTTATTTTTTTTCCAAAATCAGACTTGACACCAGAGAGGCTGAATACCGCACTGAGTCAATGCGGTCTTAGCCTCTCTGGTGTCAACACTCTATCTGATTTTGGATATTTTTTTTTTTTTCCAAAATCAGACTTGACACCAGAGAGGCTGAATACCGCACTGAGTCAATGCGGTCTTAGCCTCTCTGGTGTCAACACTCTATCTGATTTTGGATTTTTTTTTTTTTTTTATAAAATCAGACTTGACACCAGAGAGGCTGAATACCGCACTGAGTCAATGCGGTCTTAGCCTCTCTGGTGTCAACACTCTGTCTGATTTTGGATTTTTTTTTTTTTTTTTTCCAAAATCAGACTTGACACCAGAGAGGCTGAATACTGCACTGAGTCAATGCGGTCTTAGCCTCTCTGGTGTCAACACTCTGTCTGATTTTGGATTATTTATTTTTTTTCCAAAATCAGACTTGACACCAGAGAGGCTGAATACCGCACTGAGTCAATGCGGTCTTAGCCTCTCTGGTCTCAACATCTGTCTGATTTTGGATTTTTTTTTTTTTTTTTCCAAAATCAGACTTGACACCAGAGAGGCTGAATACCGCACTGAGTCAATGCGGTCTTAGCCTCTCTGGTCTCAACACTCTGTCTGATTTTGGATTTTTTTTTTTTTTTTTTCCAAAATCAGACTTGACACCAGAGAGGCTGAATACCGCACTGAGTCAATGCGGTCTTAGCCTCTCTGGTCTCAACACTCTGTCTGATTTTGGATTTTTTTTTTTTTTTTTCCAAAATCAGACTTGACTCCAGAGAGGCTGAATACCGCACTGAGTCAATGCGGTCTTAGCCTCTCTGGTGTCAACACTCTGTCTGATTTTGGATTTTTTTTTTTTTTTTCCAAAATCAGACTTGACACCAGAGAGGCTGAATACCGCACTGAGTCAATGCGGTCTTAGCCTCTCTGGTCTCAACACTCTGTCTGATTTTGGATTTTTTTTTTTTTTTTTTCCAAAATCAGACTTGACACCAGAGAGGCTGAATACCGCACTGAGTCAATGCGGTCTTAGCCTCTCTGGTGTCAACACTCTGTCTGATTTTGGATTTTATTTTTATTTTTTCCAAAATCAGACTTGACACCAGAGAGGCTGAATACCGCACTGAGTCAATGCGGTCTTAGCCTCTCTGGTGTCAACACTCTGTCTGATTTTGGATTTTTTTTTTTTTTTTTCCAAAATCAGACTTGACACCAGAGAGGCTGAATACCGCACTGAGTCAATGCGGTCTTAGCCTCTCTGGTCTCAACACTCTGTCTGATTTTGGATTTTTTTTTTTTTTTTTTATTATAAAATCAGACTTGACACCAGAGAGGCTGAATACCGCACTGAGTCAATGCGGTCTTAGCCTCTCTGGTGTCAACACTCTGTCTGATTTTGGATTTTTTTTTTTTTTTTTCCAAAATCAGACTTGACACCAGAGAGGCTGAATACCGCACTGAGTCAATGCGGTCTTAGCCTCTCTGGTCTCAACACTCTGTCTGATTTTGGATTTTTTTTTTTTTTTTTTTCCAAAATCAGACTTGACACCAGAGAGGCTGAATACCGCACTGAGTCAATGCAGTCTTAGCCTCTCTGGTGTCAACACTCTGTCTGATTTTTGATTTTTTTTTTTTTTTTTCCAAAATCAGACTCTACACCAGAGAGGCTGAATACCGCACTGAGTCAATGCGGTCTTAGCCTCTCTGGTCTCAACACTCTGTCTGATTTTGGATTTTTTTTTTTTTTTTCCAAAATCAGACTTGACACCAGAGAGGCTGAATACCGCACTGAGTCAATGCGGTCTTAGCCTCTCTGGTGTCAACACTCTGTCTGATTTTGGATTTTTTTTTTTTTTTTTCCAAAATCAGACTTGACACCAGAGAGGCTGAATACCGCACTGAGTCAATGCGGTCTTAGCCTCTCTGGTCTCAACACTCTGTCTGATTTTGGATTTTTTTTTTTTTTTCCAAAATCAGACTTGACACCAGAGAGGCTGAATACCGCACTGAGTCAATGCGGTCTTAGCCTCTCTGGTGTCAACACTGTCTGATTTTGGATTTTCTTTTCTTTTTTTCCAAAATCAGACTTGACACCAGAGAGGCTGAATACCGCACTGAGTCAATGCGGTCTTAGCCTCTCTGGTCTCAACACTCTGTCTGATTTTGGATTTATTTTAATTTTTTTTCCAAAATCAGACTTGACACCAGAGAGGCTGAATACCGCACTGAGACAATGCGGTCTTAGCCTCTCTGGTGTCAACACTCTGTCTGATTTTGGATTTTTTTTTTTTTTTTCCTAAATCAGACTTGACACCAGAGAGGCTGAATACCGCACTGAGTCAATGCGGTCTTAGCCTCTCTGGTGTCAACACTCTGTCTGATTTTGGATTTTTTTTTTTTTTTTCCAAAATCAGACTTGACACCAGAGAGGCTGAATACCACACTGAGTCAATGCGGTCTTAGCCTCTCTGGTCTCAACACTCTGTCTGATTTTGGATTTTTTTTTTCTTTTCCAAAATCAGACTTGACACCAGAGAGGCTGAATACTGCACTGAGTCAATGCGGTCTTAGCCTCTCTGGTCTCAACACTCTGTCTGATTTTGGATTTTCTTTTCTTTTTTTCCAAAATCAGACTTGACACCAGAGAGGCTGAATACCGCACTGAGTCAATGCGGTCTTAGCCTCTCTGGTGTCAACACTCTGTCTGATTTTGGATTTTTTTTTTTTTTTTTCAAAAATCAGACTTGAAACCAGAGAGG
Source organism: Poromitra crassiceps (assembly GCF_964638095.1). Classification (NCBI taxonomy): domain Eukaryota; kingdom Metazoa; phylum Chordata; class Actinopteri; order Beryciformes; family Melamphaidae; genus Poromitra; species Poromitra crassiceps. The sequence goes on from NW_028152106.1 coordinate 50,987, forward strand.
CTGAATACCGCACTGAGTCAATGCGGTCTTAGCCTCTCTGGTCTCAACACTCTGTCTGATTTTGGATTTTTTTTTTTTTTTTTCCAAAATCAGACTTGACACCAGAGAGGCTGAATACTGCACTGAGTCAATGCGGTCTTAGCCTCTCTGGTCTCAACACTCTGTCTGATTTTGGATTTTTTTTTTTTTTTTCCAAAATCAGACTTGACACCAGAGAGGCTGAATACCGCACTGAGTCAATGCGGTCTTAGCCTCTCTGGTGTCAACACTCTGTCTGATTTTTGATTTTTGATTTTTTTTTTTTCAAAATCAGACTTGAAACCAGAGAGGCTGAATACCGCACTCAGTCAATGCGGTCTTAGCCTCTCTGGTCTCAACACTCTGTCTGATTTTGGATTTTTTTTTTTTTTTTCCAAAATCAGACTTGACACCAGAGAGGCTGAATACCGCACTGAGTCAATGCGGTCTTAGCCTCTCTGGTGTCAACACTCTGTCTGATTTTGGATTTTTTTTTTTTTTTTTCCAAAATCAGACTTGACACCAGAGAGGCTGAATACCGCACTGAGTCAATGCGGTCTTAGCCTCTCTGGTCTCAACACTCTGTCTGATTTTGGATTTTTTTTTTTTTTTTCCAAAATCAGACTTGACACCAGAGAGGCTGAATACCGCACTGAGTCAATGCGGTCTTAGCCTCTCTGCTGTCAACACTGTCTGATTTTGGATTTTCTTTTATTTTTTTCCAAAATCAGACTTGACACCAGAGAGGCTGAATACCGCACTGAGTCAATGCGGTCTTAGCCTCTCTGGTCTCAACACTCTGTCTGATTTTGGATTTATTTTTATTTTTTTTCCAAAATCAGACTTGACACCAGAGAGGCTGAATACCGCACTGAGACAATGCGGTCTTAGCTCTCTGGTGTCAACACTCTGTCTGATTTTGGATTTTTTTTTTTTTTTTCCAAAATCAGACTTGACACCAGAGAGGCTGAATACCGCACTGAGTCAATGCGGTCTTAGCCTCTCTGGTGTCAACACTCTGTCTGATTTTGGATTTTTTTTTTTTTTTTCCAAAATCAGACTTGACACCAGAGAGGCTGAATACCACACTGAGTCAATGCGGTCTTAGCCTCTCTGGTCTCAACACTCTGTCTGATTTTGGATTTTTTTTTTCTTTTCCAAAATCAGACTTGACACCAGAGAGGCTGAATACTGCACTGAGTCAATGCGGTCTTAGCCTCTCTGGTCTCAACACTCTGTCTGATTTTGGATTTTCTTTTCTTTTTTTCCAAAATCAGACTTGACACCAGAGAGGCTGAATACCGCACTGAGTCAATGCGGTCTTAGCCTCTCTGGTGTCAACACTCTGTCTGATTTTGGATTTTTTTTTTTTTTTTTCAAAAATCAGACTTGACACCAGAGAGGCTGAATACCGCACTGAGTCAATGCGGTCTTAGCCTCTCTGGTCTCAACACTCTGTCTGATTTTGGATTTTTTTTTTTTTTTTCCAAAATCAGACTTGACACCAGAGAGGCTGAATACTGCACTGAGTCAATGCGGTCTTAGCCTCTCTGGTCTCAACACTCTGTCTGATTTTGGATTTTTTTTTTTTTTTTCCAAAATCAGACTTGACACCAGAGAGGCTGAATACCGCACTGAGTCAATGCGGTCTTAGCCTCTCTGGTGTCAACACTCTGTCTGATTTTTGATTTTTGATTTTTTTTTTTTCAAAATCAGACTTGAAACCAGAGAGGCTGAATACCGCACTCAGTCAATGCGGTCTTAGCCTCTCTGGTCTCAACACTCTGTCTGATTTTGGATTTTTTTTTTTTTTTTCCAAAATCAGACTTGACACCAGAGAGGCTGAATACCGCACTGAGTCAATGCGGTCTTAGCCTCTCTGGTGTCAACACTCTGTCTGATTTTGGATTTTTTTTTTTTTTTTTCCAAAATCAGACTTGACACCAGAGAGGCTGAATACCGCACTGAGTCAATGCGGTCTTAGCCTCTCTGGTCTCAACACTCTGTCTGATTTTGGATTTTTTTTTTTTTTTTCCAAAATCAGACTTGACACCAGAGAGGCTGAATACCGCACTGAGTCAATGCGGTCTTAGCCTCTCTGCTGTCAACACTGTCTGATTTTGGATTTTCTTTTCTTTTTTTCCAAAATCAGACTTGACACCAGAGAGGCTGAATACCGCACTGAGTCAATGCGGTCTTAGCCTCTCTGGTCTCAACACTCTGTCTGATTTTGGATTTTTTTTTTTTTTTTTTCCAAAATCAGACTTGACACCAGAGAGGCTGAATACCGCACTGAGACAATGCGGTCTTAGCCTCTCTGGTGTCAACACTCTGTCTGATTTTGGATTTTTTTTTTTTTTTTCCAAAATCAGACTTGACACCAGAGAGGCTGAATACTGCACTGAGTCAATGCGGTCTTAGCCTCTCTGGTGTCAACACTCTGTCTGATTTTGGATTTTTTTTTTTTTTTTCCAAAATCAGACTTGACACCAGAGAGGCTGAATACCACACTGAGTCAATGCGGTCTTAGCCTCTCTGGTCTCAACACTCTGTCTGATTTTGGATTTTTTTTTTCTTTTCCAAAATCAGACTTGACACCAGAGAGGCTGAATACTGCACTGAGTCAATGCGGTCTTAGCCTCTCTGGTCTCAACACTCTGTCTGATTTTGGATTTTCTTTTCTTTTTTTCCAAAATCAGACTTGACACCAGAGAGGCTGAATACCGCACTGAGTCAATGCGGTCTTAGCCTCTCTGGTGTCAACACTCTGTCTGATTTTTGATTTTTGATTTTTTTTTTTCAAAATCAGACTTGAAACCAGAGAGGCTGAATACCGCACTGAGTCAATGCGGTCTTAGCCTCTCTGGTCTCAACACTCTGTCTGATATTGGATTTTTTTTTTTTTTTTCCAAAATCAGACTTGACACCAGAGAGGCTGAATACCGCACTGAGTCAATGCGGTCTTAGCCTCTCTGGTGTCAACACTCTGTCTGATTTTGGATTTTTTTTTTTTTTTTTCAAAAATCAGACTTGACACCAGAGAGGCTGAATACCGCACTGAGTCAATGCGGTCTTAGCCTCTCTGGTCTCAACACTCTGTCTGATTTTGGATTTTTTTTTTTTTTTTCCAAAATCAGACTTGACACCAGAGAGGCTGAATACTGCACTGAGTCAATGCGGTCTTAGCCTCTCTGGTCTCAACACTCTGTCTGATTTTGGATTTTTTTTTTTTTTTTCCAAAATCAGACTTGACACCAGAGAGGCTGAATACCGCACTGAGTCAATGCGGTCTTAGCCTCTCTGGTGTCAACACTCTGTCTGATTTTTGATTTTTGATTTTTTTTTTTTCAAAATCAGACTTGAAACCAGAGAGGCTGAATACCGCACTCAGTCAATGCGGTCTTAGCCTCTCTGGTCTCAACACTCTGTCTGATTTTGGATTTTTTTTTTTTTTTTCCAAAATCAGACTTGACACCAGAGAGGCTGAATACCGCACTGAGTCAATGCGGTCTTAGCCTCTCTGGTGTCAACACTCTGTCTGATTTTGGATTTTTTTTTTTTTTTTTCCAAAATCAGACTTGACACCAGAGAGGCTGAATACCGCACTGAGTCAATGCAGTCTTAGCCTCTCTGGTCTCAACACTCTGTCTGATTTTGGATTTTTTTTTATTTTTTTTCCAAAATCAGACTTGACACCAGAGAGGCTGAATACCGCACTGAGTCAATGCGGTCTTAGCCTCTCTGGTGTCAACACTCTATCTGATTTTGGATATTTTTTTTTTTTTTCCAAAATCAGACTTGACACCAGAGAGGCTGAATACCGCACTGAGTCAATGCGGTCTTAGCCTCTCTGGTGTCAACACTCTATCTGATTTTGGATTTTTTTTTTTTTTTTCCAAAATCAGACTTGACACCAGAGAGGCTGAATACCGCACTGAGTCAATGCGGTCTTAGCCTCTCTGGTGTCAACACTCTGTCTGATTTTGGATTTTTTTTTTTTTTTTTCCAAAATCAGACTTGACACCAGAGAGGCTGAATACCGCACTGAGTCAATGCGGTCTTAGCCTCTCTGGTGTCAACACTCTGTCTGATTTTGGATTATTTATTTTTTTTCCAAAATCAGACTTGACACCAGAGAGGCTGAATACCGCACTGAGTCAATGCGGTCTTAGCCTCTCTGGTCTCAACATCTGTCTGATTTTGGATTTTTTTTTTTTTTTTTCCAAAATCAGACTTGACACCAGAGAGGCTGAATACCGCACTGAGTCAATGCGGTCTTAGCCTCTCTGGTCTCAACACTCTGTCTGATTTTGGATTTTTTTTTTTTTTTTTTCCAAAATCAGACTTGACACCAGAGAGGCTGAATACCGCACTGAGTCAATGCGGTCTTAGCCTCTCTGCTCTCAACACTCTGTCTGATTTTGGATTTTTTTTTTTTTTTTTCCAAAATCAGACTTGACACCAGAGAGGCTGAATACCGCACTGAGTCAATGCGGTCTTAGCCTCTCTGGTCTCAACACTCTGTCTGATTTTGGATTTTTTTTTTTTTTTTTTCCAAAATCAGACTTGACACCAGAGAGGCTGAATACCACACTGAGTCAATGCGGTCTTAGCCTCTCTGGTGTCAACACTCTGTCTGATTTTGGATTTATTTTTATTTTTTTTTCCAAAATCAGACTTGACACCAGAGAGGCTGAATACCGCACTGAGTCAATGCGGTCTTAGCCTCTCTGGTGTCAACACTCTGTCTGATTTTGGATTTTTTTTTTTTTTTTTCCAAAATCAGACTTGACACCAGAGAGGCTGAATACCGCACTGAGTCAATGCGGTCTTAGCCTCTCTGGTCTCAACACTCTGTCTGATTTTGGATTTTTTTTTTTTTTTTTTTTTTATAAAATCAGACTTGACACCAGAGAGGCTGAATACCGCACTGAGTCAATGCGGTCTTAGCCTCTCTGGTGTCAACACTCTGTCTGATTTTGGATTTTTTTTTTTTTTTTTCCAAAATCAGACTTGACACCAGAGAGGCTGAATACCGCACTGAGTCAATGCGGTCTTAGCCTCTCTGGTCTCAACACTCTGTCTGATTTTGGATTTTTTTTTTTTTTTTTTTCCAAAATCAGACTTGACACCAGAGAGGCTGAATACCGCACTGAGTCAATGCAGTCTTAGCCTCTCTGGTGTCAACACTCTGTCTGATTTTTGATTTTTGATTTTTTTTTTTCCAAAATCAGACTCTACACCAGAGAGGCTGAATACCGCACTGAGTCAATGCGGTCTTAGCCTCTCTGGTCTCAACACTCTGTCTGATTTTGGATTTATTTTTTTATTTTTTTCCAAAATCAGACTTGACACCAGAGAGGCTGAATACCGCACTGAGTCAATGCGGTCTTAGCCTCTCTGGTGTCAACACTCTGTCTGATTTTGGATTTTTTTTTTTTTTTTTCCAAAATCAGACTTGACACCAGAGAGGCTGAATACCGCACTGAGTCAATGCGGTCTTAGCCTCTCTGGTCTCAACACTCTGTCTGATTTTGGATTTTTTTTTTTTTTTTTTTTTTATAAAATCAGACTTGACACCAGAGAGGCTGAATACCGCACTGAGTCAATGCGGTCTTAGCCTCTCTGGTGTCAACACTCTGTCTGATTTTGGATTTTTTTTTTTTTTTTTCCAAAATCAGACTTGACACCAGAGAGGCTGAATACCGCACTGAGTCAATGCGGTCTTAGCCTCTCTGGTCTCAACACTCTGTCTGATTTTGGATTTTTTTTTTTTTTTTTTTCCAAAATCAGACTTGACACCAGAGAGGCTGAATACCGCACTGAGTCAATGCAGTCTTAGCCTCTCTGGTGTCAACACTCTGTCTGATTTTTGATTTTTGATTTTTTTTTTTCCAAAATCAGACTCTACACCAGAGAGGCTGAATACCGCACTGAGTCAATGCGGTCTTAGCCTCTCTGGTCTCAACACTCTGTCTGATTTTGGATTTTTTTTTTTTTTTTCCAAAATCAGACTTGACACCAGAGAGGCTGAATACCGCACTGAGTCAATGCGGTCTTAGCCTCTCTGGTGTCAACACTCTGTCTGATTTTGGATTTTTTTTTTTTTTTTTCCAAAATCAGACTTGACACCAGAGAGGCTGAATACCGCACTGAGTCAATGCGGTCTTAGCCTCTCTGGTCTCAACACTCTGTCTGATTTTGGATTTATTTTTATTTTTTTCCAAAATCAGACTTGACACCAGAGAGGCTGAATACCGCACTGAGTCAATGCGGTCTTAGCCTCTCTGGTGTCAACACTCTGTCTGATTTTGGATTTTTTTTTTTTTTTTCCAAAATCAGACTTGACACCAGAGAGGCTGAATACCGCACTGAGTCAATGCGGTCTTAGCCTCTCTGGTGTCAACACTCTGTCTGATTTTGGATTATTTATTTTTTTTCCAAAAATCAGACTTGACACCAGAGAGGCTGAATACCGCACTGAGTCAATGCGGTCTTAGCCTCTCTGGTCTCAACACTCTGTCTGATTTTGGATTTTTTTTTTTTTTTTTTCCAAAATCAGACTTGACACCAGAGAGGCTGAATACCGCACTGAGTCAATGCGGTCTTAGCCTCTCTGGTGTCAACACTCTGTCTGATTTTGGATTTATTTTTATTTTTTTCCAAAATCAGACTTGACACCAGAGAGGCTGAATACCGCACTGAGTCAATGCGGTCTTAGCCTCTCTGGTCTCAACACTCTGTCTGATTTTGGATTTTTTTTTTTTTTTTCCAAAATCAGACTTGACACCAGAGAGGCTGAATACCGCACTGAGTCAATGCGGTCTTAGCCTCTCTGGTGTCAACACTCTGTCTGATTTTGGATTTTTTTTTTTTTTTCCAAAATCAGACTTGACACCAGAGAGGCTGAATACCGCACTGAGTCAATGCGGTCTTAGCCTCTCTGGTCTCAACACTCTGTCTGATTTTGGATTTTTTTTTTTTTTTTCCAAAATCAGACTTCCCACCAGAGAGGCTGAATACCGCACTGAGTCAATGCGGTCTTAGCCTCTCTGGTCTCAACACTCTGTCTGATTTTGGATTTTTTTTTTTTTTTTTCCAAAATCAGACTTGACACCAGAGAGGCTGAATACCGCACTGAGTCAATGCGGTCTTAGCCTCTCTGGTGTCAACACTCTGTCTGATTTTGGATTTTTTTTTTTTTTTTCCAAAATCAGACTTGACACCAGAGAGGCTGAATACCGCACTGAGTCAATGCGGTCTTAGCCTCTCTGGTGTCAACACTCTGTCTGATTTTGGATTTTTTTTTTTTTTTCAAAAATCAGACTTGACACCAGAGAGGCTGAATACCGCACTGAGTCAATGCGGTCTTAGCCTCTCTGGTCTCAACACTCTGTCTGATTTTGGATTTTTTTTTTTTTTTTTCAAAATCAGACTTGACACCAGAGAGGCTGAATACCGCACTGAGTCAATGCGGTCTTAGCCTCTCTGGTGTCAACACTCTGTCTGATTTTGGATTTTTTTTTTTTTTTTTCAAAAATCACACTTGACACCAGAGAGGCTGAATACCGCACTGAGTCAATGCGGTCTTAGCCTCTCTGGTCTCAACACTCTGTCTGATTTTGGATTTTTTTTTTTTTTTTTCCAAAATCAGACTTGACACCAGAGAGGCTGAATACCGCACTGAGTCAATGCGGTCTTAGCCTCTCTGGTGTCAACACTCTGTCTGATTTTGGATTATTTATTTTTTTTCCAAAATCAGACTTGACACCAGAGAGGCTGAATACCGCACTGAGTCAATGCGGTCTTAGCCTCTCTGGTGTCAACACTCTGTCTGATTTTGGATTTTTTTTTTTTTTTTTTCAAAATCAGACTTGACAAACGAGAGGCTGAATACCGCACTGAGTCAATGCGGTCTTAGCCTCTCTGGTCTCAACACTCTGTCTGATTTTGGGTTTTTTTTTTTTTTTTCCAAAATCAGACTTGACACCAGAGAGGCTGAATACCGCACTGAATCAATGCGGTCTTAGCCTCTCTGGTGTCAACACTCTGTCTGATTTTGGATTTTTTTTTTTTTTTTCCAAAATCAGACTTGACACCAGAGAGGCTGAATACCGCACTGAGTCAATGCGGTCTTAGCCTCTCTGGTCTCAACACTCTGTCTGATTTTGGATTTTTTTTTTTTTTTTTTTCCAAAATCAGACTTGACACCAGAGAGGCTGAATACCGCACTGAGTCAATGCGGTCTTAGCCTCTCTGGTGTCAACACTCTGTCTGATTTTGGATTTTTTTTTTTTTTTTTCCAAAATCAGACTTGACACCAGAGAGGCTGAATACCGCACTGAGTCAATGCGGTCTTAGCCTCTCTGGTCTCAACACTCTGTCTGATTTTGGATTTTTTTTTTTTTTTTCCAAAATCAGACTTGACACCAGAGAGGTTGAATACCGCACTGAGTCAATGCGGTCTTAGCCTCTCTGGTGTCAACACTCTGTCTGATTTTGGATTTTTTTTTTTTTTTTTCCAAAATCAGACTTGACACCAGAGAGGCTGAATACCGCACTGAGTCAATGCGGTCTTAGCCTCTCTGGTCTCAACACTGTCTGATTTTGGATTTTTTTTTTTTTTTTCCAAAATCAGACTTGACTCCAGAGAGGCTGAATACCGCACTGAGTCAATGCGGTCTTAGCCTCTCTGGTGTCAACACTCTGTCTGATTTTTGATTTTTTTTTTTTTTTCCAAAATCAGACTTGACACCAGAGAGGCTGAATACCGCACTGAGTCAATGCGGTCTTAGCCTCTCTGGTCTCAACACTCTGTCTGATTTTGGATTTTTTTTTTTTTTTTCCAAAATCAGACTTGACACCAGAGAGGCTGAATACTGCACTGAGTCAATGCGGTCTTAGCCTCTCTGGTCTCAACACTCTGTCTGATTTTGGATTTTTTTTTTTTTTTTCCAAAATCAGACTTGACACCAGAGAGGCTGAATACCGCACTGAGTCAATGCGGTCTTAGCCTCTCTGGTGTCAACACTCTGTCTGATTTTTGATTTTTGATTTTTTTTTTTTCAAAATCAGACTTGAAACCAGAGAGGCTGAATACCGCACTGAGTCAATGCAGTCTTAGCCTCTCTTTTCTCAACACTCTGTCTGATTTTGGATTTTTTTTTTTTTTTTCCAAAATCAGACTTGACACCAGAGAGGCTGAATACCGCACTGAGTCAATGCGGTCTTAGCCTCTCTGGTGTCAACACTCTGTCTGATTTTGGATTTTTTTTTTTTTTTTTCCAAAATCAGACTTGACACCAGAGAGGCTGAATACCGCACTGAGTCAATGCGGTCTTAGCCTCTCTGGTCTCAACACTCTGTCTGATTTTGGATTTTTTTTTTTTTTTCCAAAATCAGACTTGACACCAGAGAGGCTGAATACCGCACTGAGTCAATGCGGTCTTAGCCTCTCTGGTGTCAACACTCTGTCTGATTTTTGATTTTTGATTTTTTTTTTTTCAAAATCAGACTTGAAACCAGAGAGGCTGAATACCGCACTGAGTCAATGCGGTCTTAGCCTCTCTTTTCAACACTCTGTCTGATTTTGGATTTTTTTTTTTTTTTTTCCAAAATCAGACTTGACACCAGAGAGGCTGAATACCGCACTGAGTCAATGCGGTCTTAGCCTCTCTGGTGTCAACACTCTGTCTGATTTTGGATTTTTTTTTTTTTTTTCCAAAATCAGACTTGACACCAGAGAGGCTGAATACCGCACTGAGTCAATGCGGTCTTAGCCTCTCTGGTGTCAACACTCTGTCTGATTTTGGATTTTTTTTTTTTTTTTTTCAAAATCAGACTTGACACACGAGAGGCTGAATACCGCACTGAGTCAATGCGGTCTTAGCCTCTCTGGTCTCAACACTCTGTCTGATTTTGGATTTTTTTTTTTTTTTTCCAAAATCAGACTTGACACCAGAGAGGCTGAATACCGCACTAAGTCAATGCGGTCTTAGCCTCTCTGGTCTCAACACTCTGTCTGATTTTGGATTTTTTTTTTTTTTTTTCCAAAATCAGACTTGACACCAGAGAGGCTGAATACCGCACTGAGTCAATGCGGTCTTAGCCTCTCTGGTGTCAACACTCTGTCTGATTTTGGATTTTTTTTTTTTTTTTTCCAAAATCAGACTTGACACCAGAGAGGCTGAATACCGCACTGAGTCAATGCGGTCTTAGCCTCTCTGGTCTCAACACTCTGTCTGATTTTGGATTTTCTTTTTTTTTTTCAAAAATCAGACTTGACACCAGAGAGGTTGAATACCGCACTGAGTCAATGCGGTCTTAGCCTCTCTGGTGTCAACACTCTGTCTGATTTTGGATTTTTTTTTTTTTTTTCCAAAATCAGACTTGAGACCAGAGAGGCTGAATACCGCACTGAGTCAATGCGGTCTTAGCCTCTCTGGTGTCAACACTCTGTCTGATTTTTGATTTTTGATTTTTTTTTTTTCAAAATCAGACTTGAAACCAGAGAGGCTGAATACCGCACTGAGTCAATGCCGTCTTAGCCTCTCTTTTCTCAACACTCTGTCTGATTTTGGATTTATTTTATTTTTTTTCCAAAATCAGACTTGACACCAGAGAGGCTGAATACCGCACTGAGTCAATGCGGTCTTAGCCTCTCTGGTGTCAACACTCTGTCTGATTTTGGATTTTTTTTTTTTTTTTTCCAAAATCAGACTTGACACCAGAGAGGCTGAATACCGCACTGAGTCAATGCGGTCTTAGCCTCTCTGGTGTCAACACTCTGTCTGATTTTGGATTTTTTTTTTTTTTTTTTCAAAATCAGACTTGACACACGAGAGGCTGAATACCGCACTGAGTCAATGCGGTCTTAGCCTCTCTGGTCTCAACACTCTGTCTGATTTTGGGTTTTTTTTTTTTTTTTTTTTTTCCAAAATCAGACTTGACACCAGAGAGGCTGAATACCGCACTGAGTCAATGCGGTCTTAGCCTCTCTGGTGTCAACACTCTGTCTGATTTTGGATTTTTTTTTTTTTTTTTTCCAAAATCAGACTTGACACCAGAGAGGCTGAATACCGCACTAAGTCAATGCGGTCTTAGCCTCTCTGGTAGTAGTAGTGTAGGGTTAGCACCCCTAGAAAAGAAAAATAATAATATTTTTTAGAACTTCCTCAAAAGGGATCACTTCCGCTTTTTTGAAAAGGGGAAGTGGTTTCTTTTTGGGTAAAAATCAATTTCTCAGTACTTCTGCAAAGTGTACTTCTCCATTTTTTTTTGTCTTGTGCTTAAAGTCATTTTGCGCAAAAAATGCTATATTCCACTTGTTCTCCAAAGGGTACTTCTGTTTTTAAATCACTTTTCTTTTTGAAAAAGTGATTATTTCAAAAAAGCCCTCAAAAGGCTACTTCCCCATTTTACCCCATAACACAGCTCACGACAAATACCACCGTTTTTTTTTTGATCTCGGGGGAAATACATTTGAGCAATCATTATGCAAACCCAGCTGGATCATTTTACATAGTGGGCAATATCTCTTTTGCTCGCTGTTGTTATGGACGCTGCTTGTGAAACACCAACGACTTCCGCAGCACGCACCACGTCTCTTCGTGACAAGAGACGTGCAGCACGCAGCACGTCTCTTGTCACGAAGAGGCGTGCTGCGTGCTGAACGCCTCTATGATGCAACTCCACGACAGGAAGCACCTCCCTTTATAAGGACGAGAGCGATCAGCTGAGTACAATCACAAAGCCATAGCTGTTAGTTTTTTGAGAGAAGCAGTGAAGGCAGAGCGCAGCATTTTTGATCTCAACTAACAACAAGAGTGTGTGCTTGTTTTATTTTTACTACCGACCCTCGCATCAACAACCATGGATTTCAATGGTAAGATTTTTTTTGTTATTAATATTGTTTAATTAGACTATCCATTTAATATATATATTTATAATTAAGATCCTTTTCCTTGTTTTTTTTTTATGGAATGTTATATTAACAAAAACATTAACAATACAGCTTTTTACATATATAACCCGGGGACCAGATTATTGGACACCACGCGCTCAGAGGAATATCCAGATGATGATCATCACACCAGAATCTCTCTAAAACGAGGAGCTGCGTTACGAGATATTACTAACAGACCTAGAGGGTGAGAATGAAACATTGTTTGTTTACATATTTATCATATAGTTTGTTTAGAAAAAAATGGGTGTGGTAACCATACTTCTACCAGTTTTTTTTTTTGAAATGTTGTTTTTTTACCCCCCATAGAACGGGTTCTCACACAGGTGAATTGTTATTTCATCCACAATCTTTGGGAGGGGCTCCCACGAAGACAGCCAACCGTCGCCATAGAGGCAAACCACGTGACTTCCATAGATGCAACCCCGATGCCCCCATACACCATTCATCTGATAACATCACATCTAAGGACAACGGGCTGAGCCCAAATGATATTGCAGATTTAATCGACCAGATGTAAGGACATAATTCAGATATAACAACCAGCAATATATATATAGGCTATATGTATTTTTGAGATAGACATATCCATCGCTATTTATTTTTTATTTTTTTTTTATTTTTTTTTTATTTTTTTACAGCCAGGAGACAACCCCCAACAACTCAGCGCTGACCCCCGATGCAGACTTGTATCGACCCTCATCACCAACATCACCTGAATCAGCGTTGAATCCCACCATCCACCCCAACGACCAGACACTGAACGCGTGGATTGCACAGTACAGGAGTCAACCTTCACCATCAGACCCGCCCACACCCATCTCCATTAACAACAACCAACCCACGTGGGTGGACCCGGATGTGCAGCTCAGCGAACACACGGCCCCAACAGCTGAAGACACCATCAACAACCAACCCACGTGGGTGGACCCGGATGTGCAGCTCAGCGAACACACGGCCCCAACAGCTGAAGACACCATCAACAACCAACCCACGTGGTTGGAAACGGATGTGCAGCTCAGTGATCAGACACTGAATGAGTGGATTGCCGAGTACGAACGGGTGGAAGCTTCAGATACGCCCACGCCCCTCTCCATCAACAGACCACACTGTATCGACGAGAACGCGATACCTCCACCCTCGCCTGATCATCAACCACGCGAGAAGACCCAACAACTCTCAGGTACCTCTGACTCAGATAAGCAGAATGTGTATAGACGTTTAAGAAATGGTTATAGGATAATGCAACGCTCTCAAAGGAGATTTGAACGTACATTGAGAACACTCAGACGCACACACACACGGTGGATGGCATCGGCTGATGCCAATTTGAACACAATTTTGATACATCAGAATATACAATGTTCCATGCTTGAAAAATTGAGGAATGTGTAATTTTTTTGTAAAAGTACAGTAAGGTAGAACAATGACACTATCACCATCACCATCATTTTAAAAAAAGTCCATGTATATAGAGATCAATTAAACAGCCAATATGGCTAAGCGTAGGCGACATGCAGATGAAGACAATCGAACACCTCCCCCTAAATTGACTAGATATTTCAACTCCGATAAACCCCCTCCCCTTAGAATAGACTGGAGTGAGCAAGGCGTCGCTTATGCTTTAGCAAATGACCTACCTACGGGGGTGAATAATAATAACGATATTAGAGCCTGGGCTAACGCACAGACTCGTATAATCAAACGCTACATAGCTGATTTACCACCCCGGAGAAGCTGCATTGTACCGCAGACCGGTGGCGCTTTGCCTACCCCAACACAACAACACGCGGAACCCCAAAATGACGCAGCTGCTGCGTCATTAGAGTCAGTCGACCCCCGAGGGACACCCCTACAAATAGACGCGTTATCAGACTGCGACGAGACGTCATCAAATGCCGACACGCTACCCCCACCCACGTCAATCGTTACGCTTACGCCCCCACAACAAATAGCAGCGTCATCAAATGCCGACATGCTACCCACACCCGCGACAGTCGTTACACCATCACAACAAATAGACGCGTCATCAGACCGCGACGATGACGACATCACTACACCGTCTGCAGACTCTATGATTCAACCCCCAGCTGCCATCTCTCCCAGTGATTATACCCTTAGACACATAGATACATTCAATGCTAGGATATACCGTCAAAATATAGATCTACGCGATATTAACACTGATAATCTCGGATTGGTGCCTGGTATGGTCAGACAGAGATTAACAGGGTTAATTGATGTAGTTACAAACGAGGTCCCGACGGGTAGCATTATGGATGTAACGCTGGGGGGTGATAGCCTAGCGTCAGATGTGCATACTATTGCCACAGTTGGAGACAATGCTGGTCAAGAATTTCTGGACCATGTCTCAGACGCAATTCAAAGCAATGATGAGTCAATGATCTCTGGTGACCTATCTCTCACCATCACAGTTGCAATGAATCAGCAAGGGGGCGGTAGGCTTAGATTGATGGATATACACTATAAAGATATTATTGATCGAAAGATTCATTACCTTTATAATCCTGATAATGGTTGTGGAAATAATCTTTGTTTCGGCATGGTTATTGCCAGACATTTTAACCCTGATTTAAACAACGCTAGTCTATTGGAGAGAGCTCGAGAAATATACACTGAGTTGGGTTTTGACCATATGCATAAAGTATCATTTGCCGACATTGGAACTTTTGAACGTCATTTTGACAGCAAGATAATTATCTTCCACCACAAAGAGAGTTCTAAACGCAGATACCCATTTATGACTACAGACGTCCCCCACCCAGAAACAATTTGGGTTTATTTATATGAAGGACATTATTATCTCATTCTGAATAAAAATGGATTCATTGGGGCTAGTTATGTTTGCGACTACTGCTACCAGCCGTATCAGGAGCCTTATATACATACATGTAGACACATATGTAATGTCTGTTACGGACCTCTACACATAGATCCACCCCAGGCGAACACCACTGTTAAATGTAATGTATGTAGGCGTATATGCAAATCTCAGACTTGCTATGAAGCACACATGAGAAGGGACAAACATAGCGTCTCCCCCTGTGAGAAAAAGAGATATTGCCCACAATGTAAAATGAGCCACATGCACAGACCCACTACACCCCACATATGCAGCTCACCAAGATGTGATCATTGTGGCGTTCCACTAGGGGCGCAAGAGTCTGACCATGCCTGCTTCATACAACCTACTCCATTTAAAGAAGCCACGGAAAACTATATATTTTATGACATCGAGACAAGAATAAATGCAGAAGGTATGCATGAAGCAAGTTTTGTATCATCTATGACGCTTAAAAATGACAGGCCTAGAAACTTCAGTGGCGCTGATGGGAAAGATTGCATCGGTGATTTTCTAAGGTTCTATACCAGCCCCCGCTATGCAGAGCATACGTTTATAGCGCATAATGGTAGTGGTTTTGATGGATATTTAATATAAAAAAACATGGTGTCTCAAGGACTAACTCCCTCTGTCATTGTTAAGGGATCCAGACTGACCGCCATCTTTTCCACATACAAAAAACAGAGGTTCATAGACTCTGCCAGCTTTCTACCCATGCGTTTAGCCGAAACCCCAAAAGCCTTAGGTTTTGCTGAATCAAAAGGCTATTTCCCATACAAATTTAACACAATAGAAAATAAAAACTATATTGGAGTCATCCCCTCAAAGCAGATGTTTGGGTATGGTACAATGCGTGAATCAGATAAATACAAGTTCTTAAAATGGTATAATAGTCATAAGCCCCTGATATATAACTTTGCTAAGCAACAGGCCAAGTATTGTGCACAAGATGTTCGAGTGTTACGTCAAGCCTGTGTTCTTTATAGGGAAGCGTTCATCAAAGCCACCAACGTAGACCCCCTCCGATATGTCACGCTTCCTGGCGCCTGCATGGCTGTATTTAAAACCACATTCCTAAAACCAGACACCGTCGCGCTCACCTATAACGGTTGTTATACAGGTCAGAACCGAACATTCAGCGACGCATCTATGCAGTGGTTATCTTATCTGGCACAAAGCCAGAATATTAGCATTATACATGCTCTCAACCATGGTGAACATAGAGTCGGTGGTTATTATCTAGATGGTTTCAACCCAGGGACTAATACTGCATATGAATTTGCCGGCTGTTTTTTTCATGGGTGTGATCGCTGTCATATTTCAAATGACACACACCCCTACAAAAACGCAACGTTTGGGGACTTGTACCATGCTTTCGCTGAAAAAATAAATACGTTAGAATCTATCCATGGTATGAACGTAGTCGTTTTATGGGAGTGTGAATGGACCCGTATGAAACACACGGATGTCTCCGTGATGGCATTCATGAGATCTTACACACAACCTGAGCGTTTGAACCCACGCCTAGCCCTATATGGGGGACGAACAAACGCCTTAAAATTACACCATAAGGTCGAAAACGGCGAAAAGATACATTATGTGGACTTTTGTTCTCTATATCCATATGTACAGAACACAAAAGAGTACCCTCTTGGACATCCTAAAGTTATTACCAGGGATTTTGATGATATCTCAACCTACTTCGGACTCATCAAGTGTGTAATAGCGCCGCCTAGGTCTTTGTTTCACCCCGTCCTCCCCCACAGAGCACACGGGAAACTGATGTTCCCTCTTTGTCGCACATGTGCAGAAGGGCTCTCTAAAGATGAGTGCGACCACAACGAGAACGAGAGAGCTCTCAGCGGTGTATGGGTTTCGTTTGAGTTACACAAAGCGATCGAGAAAGGTTATCGTATTATATCAATCTCTGAAGTCTGGCATTTTGAACACCGCACAAAGGAATTATTCCAAGGGTACGTAAAAGCTTTTCTCAAGCGTAAACAGGAAGCGAGTGGATTCCCAGCCGACGTCACTACGGATGCCGAGAAAGACGCGTACATTGCCGAATACCAAAAAGTCGAAGGTGTGTTTTTAGACAAAACAAAAATTGTGCACAATCCTGCACTACGTTCATCATCCAAATTACTTTTGAACACTTTATGGGGACGATTTGCATTACGAGATGAACAGTGTACATGTGAGATAATTAATAACCAGGCTCGTTTTCTACAACTAATGTTCAGTTACCAATTCATTGTGAGTCAATTCCGCTTCCTCACCGATGATGTCGCTATTGTCCAATGGAAACATGCTGCCGGTCAAGGCCCGAAGGGAAAAGATATTAATGTCTTTCTAGGAGCTATGACCACCGCATATGCTCGTCTGGAGCTATATGAAATTATGGATAAACTTGGCTCGCGCACATTATATAGTGATACAGATTCAATAATTTTCACAGCGCGGGAGGGGGAGTGGAACCCGGAACTCGGTAAGCATTTAGGACAATTGACAAGCGAGCTTGAACCAGCCGAACACATTACAGACTTTGTATCAACGGGTCCAAAATCCTATGCATTTATCACCAACACAGGTCGCTCGTCAGTGAAATGTAAAGGTATCACGCTAAATACTAGTGTAAATAAAAATGCTGTCACTTATGATTCCCTTTTACGCCTGCTGGAGGCGTATGTGTTGGATGGTGAAGTTAATGTTATTAGAACAACCTCTGATCGAATCAGGAGACATAAATTATCGCTACAGCTAAGCAATCAGTCATTAGTTAAACGCCTTCAGGTCGTCTATGATAAACGCCGCGTTCTGAACGATTTCAGCACACGTCAAGTCAAGTCAAGTCAAGTTTATTTATATAGCCCTAATTCACAAGCATGTCTCAGAGGGCTTCACAGAAAGTATGTCTAGCTGATTCTAGCTAACACACAATAACAAGAATATACAGAATAAAGATAACATTTGAACATTTGAAGAAAACAGGAGAGTGGAGGAGGGAGGGAGAGGGAGGAGGGAGGAGAGGGGGGAGGTGGGGAGAAAATAGGAAATGTGGGGAGGTGGGAGGGCGCAGGGGAAGGAGAGCAGTGGGAATGTGAGAGAGGGGAGAGGACAGAGAGGAGGAGAGAACAGAGAAGGAGAGGTGGAAGGGTACAGGGGAGGTAGAGTAGAGGTAGGGTCTAGGGTGGAGGGAGGGAGGGAGGAGAGGGGGGAGGTGGGGAGAAAATAGGAAATGTGGAGGAGGAGAGAACAGGGGAGGAGAGATGAGGGTGCAGGGGAGGGAGAGCCAGGGTAGGGATAGGGTCTAGGGTTGAGGGAGGGGAGGGAGTAGGATACGGGCCCGGATTAGGGCGAGGGTGGGGAGAAATGGGAAATGTGGAGGAGGAGAGAACAGAGAAGGAGAGGGTGCAGGGGAGGGAGAGCAGGGGGAATGTGAGAGGGAGGAGAGGGCAGAGAGGAGGAGAGAACAGAGAAGGAGAGGTGGGAGGGCGCAGGGGAAGGAGAGCAGTGGGAATGTGAGGGTACAGGGGAGGTAGAGTAGAGGTAGGGTCTAGGGTGGAGGGAGGGAGTAGGATACGGGCCCGGATTAGGGCGAGGGTGGGGAGAAAATGGGAAATGTGGAGGAGGAAAGAACAGAGAAGGAGAGGTGGGAGGGTGCAGGGGAAGGAGAGCAGGGGGAATGTGAGAGAGGGGGGAGGACAGAGAGTAGAGGTGCAGGGGAAGGAGAGCAGGGGAAGAAGAGCAGGGGGAATGTGAGAGAGGGGGGAGGACAGAGAGTAGAGGTAGGGTCTAGGGTGGAGGGAGGGAGTAGGATACGGGCCCGGATTAGGGCGAGGGTGGGGGGAAAATGGGAAATGTGGAGGAGGAGAGGACAGAGAAGGAGAGGTGGGAGGGTGCAGGGGAAGGAGAGCAGGGGGGATGTGAGAGAGGGGGGAGGACAGAGAGGCAGAGAAGGAGGGGTGGGAGGGTGCAGGGGAAGGAGAGCAGGGGGAATGTGAGAGAAGGGAGAGCAGGAAGTGGCAGGGATTCAGGAAAATAGGGGAGAAGAGGAGGAAGAGGAAGGAGCAGAGGGGGGGAGAATGAGGAGAGAGCAGGAGAAGGGAGGGGGGGGCGGTGGGATGTGGGGGAGGAAAGAGCATGGAAAGAGAGGAGAACAAGAAGGGGGAAGAAGGGAAGAAGCGGGGAAAGGGGGAAAGAGAGGGGGGGGGGAGAAGATCAGACAACTGACTACTCTAAGCATTAACCAGAGCTAACTGGGACATAGTATCTAGCTAATCTACAGCCTAATCTGGCCTATCCTACCCTGCTCTAGTCTGATTTTAGCCTGAACACTAACAGGTCAGCCTTAGGCTGTAGCTAATCTATCGCCTACCTAAGCTGTTCTAAACCAACCGGCAGCCCTCGACCAGTGATGAAGAGCACCGATGCCCCCCGACCCGGCCCCCGCCCACATATGGCGTGGGAGGGAAGGCCAGGCCGGGACACAGCGGCACCCCCTCACCCCCAGTGAACGCAAGAAAACCTTTCCACCATATGGATCGCCGCATGGATTGCCCCAGTGACTTGGCTGAGGAGGAACCTTGTGAGGTCGTTGTGCTAGGGGCCAATTGCTGCGGCCCAGGCGGACCCAGCCCCCACGCGACCCGCCCCCCCAGCCCCCAGCCACCAGCATAGTGACTGAGAGCGTGAGAGCAGGCCACGCGGGGGGCGGGCCCACCCACCAGGCCACAGCAGCGGACCCCCATCTGGGGACTCCCCTCCGAGACAGGCCGAGAGATGCCGGGCTAAACCATGCACAGAGTTTCCGATAATGAAACTCTGTGAATGGTTTAATATGGAAATAAAATGTACAAGAGAACAGAAAATTGAAAATGTAAAAAGAGTCCAACAGAAGGGATATAAAAATGTAATTTTTAAATTATCCTAAGATCAGGGAAGGGAGTTGAAAATCTAAAAAGTAGAGTCCAAAAAGAAATAGAAAATGCAGTCTTTAAGTGTTCGTAGGTTTAGAGAATACTAGTTAATTAACTAGGTGACAAAAAGGGTAACAAGATTGGGAGTTCCATGAGGATGATCTGAGGAATCCATGAGTCCGCGTTGGTGACATGGATTAAGAGGAGGGGAGGGGAGGATAGGAGTCGGAGGTGATGATTAAGAGGAGGGGAGGATAGGAGTTGGAGGTGATGATGAGGCGGCGGGGGGGGGGCTGGGGGGGCGCCCCCCCCTTCCCTTAGGCAGGCAGGTGACCAGGATGATGAGGATAGGGGTCGGTGGTGGTGAAGAGCCCGGGGTGTCAGACAGTAGAAGGAGTAGCGGCAGGTGGCTAGGGCGATGACGGCCGGACCTAGGGCTGCAGCGGCGGGCGTGTACGTCAGGCCAGTGAAGGACACCTGAGGGGGAGAGAGAGAAGAGAGCGGGGGAATCTGCGCAGAGGTGGAACTAACTCTATAGACAACAATAAAATTAGGTCAAAACAAAATTTATTAGGATTTTTATTTTTATTTTTTAGGATGACTAATACTATACTGCTAATTCAGGTCTAAGTACCACCTAACACCACTGTCAATGATTCAGCCCTGTTGATGCGGACCGTAAATCATGACCTACAACAAAATTTATTAGGATTTTTTTTTTTTTTTTTTTTTTTTTTTTTTTTTACATGACTAATACTATACTGCTAATTCAGGTCTAAGTACCACCTAACACCACTGTCAATGATTCAGCCCTGTTGATGCGGACCGTAAATCATGACCTACAACAAAATTTATTAGGATTTTATTTATTTATTTTATTTTTTTAGGATGACTAATACTATACTGCTAATTCAGGTCTAAGTACCACCTAACACCACTGTCAATGATTCAGCCCTGTTGATGCGGACCGTTAATCATGACCTACAACAAACAAAACTAAATTAGGTCAAGTCTAAGTTTATACTGATACTGCTGGCTTGTGATTGCCCGCTCAGCAATTCAGGACTAGGTTTATTCACCAGCTATTAGATTTTGTATCTAAGCTACTGGGTCGACTGATGCCATATTATTAAATTAGGTCAAGTATAAGTTTATAATGATATTGCTGGCTTGAGACAGCCCGCTCAGCAATTCAGGATTGTATGTACTCAAGAGCTAATAAATATTTCTGGAGAATGACATCATCAAACACAACTATCAAGCACAACCAAATGATTGGGAGAATAAATGGGTTTTGAGTCTAGTTTTGAAGATTTCAATGGAGCCAGCTTCCCTAACTGACAGAGGAAGCTGGTTCCAGAGATGTGGAGCACGGTAAGAAAATGCTCTGCTACCTGCTGATTTTTTCTTAATTTTAGGGACGGTAAGATAATTACCGTCCTGTGAGCGGAGAGTACGCGTGGGAACATAGGGAATGATTAGCTCAGATAAGTACGGAGGTGCGAGCCCATGCAAAGATTTATAGGTTAACAGAAGCACCTTAAAGTCTGATCTGGCCTGAATTGGGAGCCAGTGGAGGGAGATTAAGACCAGAGTTATATGATCAAACTTCTTAGTTCTAGTTAGAATTCTAGCAGCGGCGTTTTGCACGAGTTGTAATTTATTTGTGCTACAGAGTGGAAGGCCAGAGAATAAGACGTTACAGTAGTCGAGTCTAGATGAAACAAAGGCGTGTATTAAGGTTTCGGCATCCGTTGCATTTAGCAAGGGACGGATCTTTGAAATATTGCGGAGATGAAAGAAAGCTATTTTAGTGATATCCTTAATGTGAGCATCGAATGACAGAGTAGGATCAAAGGTAACACCTAGGTTTTTCACCTTTGAGTTTGGAGTAATTACGCAGTTCTCAATGTTCAGACTAAGATCACATGGATATTAACAATGTCATCAACACGCAGGAGGGTTTTGATGCACGCCTACTCCACCCTTTTACCATGATTATTTCTGGGCCGTCTGGGTGTGGAAAAACTTTTTTTGTTAAATCCATTATTCAAAACGCATCACAACTGATCACACAAGCGTTGGATAATATCGTCTTTTTATATGGCTGCTGGCAAAAAGTATATGATGATTTATTACTGATTAGACCAATTACTTTTATTGAGGGTATTCCGCCCTCATTAGCAGATGATAGTATTTTTCCCCCCGATAAGAGCAACTTATTAATTATTGATGATCAGATGTCTTCTGCCGTTAATAATTCAGAGGTTCAAAATGTATTTACAAAATACTGTCATCACAGAAATTTAAGTTGTATCTATCTGGTCCAGAATCTTTTCGCCCAAGGCAAAGCAAGCCGCACAATAAGTCTCAACACTAATTATCTTGTGTTATTTAAAAACCCTCGCGATAAACAACAAATAAGCATCATAGCACGTCAAATGTACTCCAAAAATTCAAAACATTTTATGGAAGCTTTTCAAGATGCCACATCGAGTAATTATGGATATATTCTCATAGACTATAAACCAACGACACCTGACCTGTTAAGACTCAGAACTGAGTTAACCCCCGAGCGACAGGTTGTCTATCTGCCCAGAGGGGGAAGAAGCTAGGCTCTTTTAGAAATGTCTGCTCGTGTACATAGGAATTTCGAACTTCTTCAACATCTTTATAAGGCGACCCCCAAAAGGCGCAAGACCATTCTTGCCACAGCCAGCAATGATCTAATTAATGCATTATGTGAGCTTGCATTGAACCTATTAAAAGGGAATATTCCACTTTCTCCTAAACTTCACAGGAGATTAAAGAAAAGCAAGGCTTTACTTAGGTGGTTTGCCAATAAAAAAGTTACACTATTGAAAAAAAAGAAAAAGATTAACCAACGCGGTGGTTTTATATTCCCTTTGCTAGCTGCGGCTATTCCTATTATTAGTGGTCTTTTTAATCGAGGCTGATCATGGAACACACCACCAAAATGTTTCTTGTACCACACAATCAAATCAAGGCTCTTCAGACACGCCCACCTGCTACTCCCATCGCCCCCCCTGACATCAGAACAAAGGCTCAGTGTGATCTAGATCGTTTGATGGCAGAGGTCCTAGATGACCCCAGTGTTGATGTACATAGTAAAGCGTTGAAATATTCAAACATTTTACACAGATATTTGACTCTGGTGAAACAGGCCGATAACGAAAAGAACACGCTAACACTATTGATGCCAAATTCTGAACCAGCTGAGACATTAGCACCTGTGAATGATAACAATGCGACACCTGCTGACATAACGGATGTATTACAACACATACCAGCACACAGCAAAAACAAGGCCTCACACGTTCTGAACGCTATCTCCAATGCATCGGATAGAATCAGATGGACTGCTAACGGTCAGCTAGTTATTGACAATCAGCCCCTCAGGGGAACACACATATTTGATTTAGTCAAGTTTATGACAGGTTCACAGCTGGTTAGAGAGTCGGCTCGCCCATTAGGATGGCGAGAGTTTCTTAAGACACTAGCAGAGATAAATGTCCCCTCCTCTACCGTTACAAATAGGAGTCTCCGTCGTCTGTTTGAACATAGCAAGACAATGCATGGTGCAGATGATGATAATGATAGTGTTATTGTTGATGGTGAAATGTTTAGCCCCGCCAGGACCGCCTGGAGATCCTATTAGAATTTTCTTTTATACTCTACATTATTATACTTTTATTTTACTCTATTATTTTATATTATTTTCTATTATTATGCTTTATTATTATTATTATGTTTTATTATTATTATTATTATTATGTTTTATTTCATTTTTTTTATTTTCTATTATACTTTATTTTTATTCAAATGATTCTAATGATTCTAATTGAAAACAGAACATTCAAATTCTATTTACTTTATTATGTTTTATTTCCATTTTTATTTTTATTTTTACTATTTTTTTATTCAAATGATTCTAATTGAAAACAGAACATTCAAATTCTATTTACTTTATTATGTTTTATTTCCATTTTTATTTTTATTTTTACTATTTTTTTATTCAAATGATTCTAATTGAAAACAGAACATTCAAATTCTATTTACTTTATTATGTTTTATTTCCATTTTTATTTTTATTTTTATCCTATCATTCAGGTTGAAGCTTTTACAACCTCAGCATTTTTGTTACATGCTATTGCTTCTCATCCTATTTTTATCATATCATGTATTGTTTCTCATCCTATTTTTATCATATCATGATGTATGGTCATATTGTTGTTGTTTTTTTTTTTTTCATAATGCTCAAAATATCCTATGTACATATTGAAAAAAATAAAAAGTCACAACCAACATTGTTTCCAGTCTCATATGATTTATTTGATTGAAAATGTCACATACAGGTCTGTGGTGTTGCACATTGTATACATTTTAAATGATAGCTTTTACATGATCCAGGCTGTATTCTGCTTACAAAGGTACATACCATATTATCGTTACACAGAGTATCACTAGTATATTTTTTCATAACACTTTGATACGATAGACCTTTTTGGATGTTGATTAAAAAGAATATTCAATGTTGTCCACAGCTGACAGAGGCGCTGTTCTGCACCTGCACAGTTGAATATGTGACATGACGGCTATTCCGGTTTATAAAACATGCTATTTCTTTTGGGAACCCGGTGAAATCAGGACGATTACCATAACTGTCAAAAAACATAGCTTCTCGGGTTACAGTTATATTCCGAGCCAGTGTTGTCCTGGCTTGTCACTATAGTCGGTGTTGACAATAACCATAGCCGGAAGTGAGCGCACATGTCGCGGAAGTGCGTCGGCTGCTAGTACACCCAACAGTTGTACGCCTTTTGCAAGTTTCTTCCTGAGAATCCGATCAATCTCCATTGTGTTCATAGTGTCCAGTTTTAGTAATAGTCCAATAAAACCTGTCTTTTCCCTGAAATTTCCAAGATGCTGTCAAAGACACTGTAGCAGATTATGTTGATTGTGCGAGTCAGAGGCTGTCTAAACCGAACCTCAAGTTTCACATTGCCTGTTCTAATCAAGCTGACGTTTCCTGTGTTCGCACCATCTGCTTCCAGGTTAAAGCAAAACAAGGTATAGCCACTCCCATATTCTTGGCGTGTAATAGCGAGAGGGCGGTCTTTCAAATGACGACCGGTGGCTTGGAACAGCTCATGATATTCTCTGACATACTCGCCAGTGGTGAAATTAGGTGTAAAAGGCCTCGCAGGATACGAATGACCATCGCAATATAATGCAATAAATTCAGTGTTGAGATTAAGGAAATTATAGGGATTTCTTGCATAATTCCCGCTATGTGCCTCGTTATCAACAAAAGCAATTATTATTAATTTGGGTATCTGACCATTGTATAAGTTTTCATGATTTGACATCCTGAGGCCTCTCCCGACTGTCACTGTTTTCAGTGAAACCCTATCCATGGCATAGCGTGCATTGGCGTGCGTTAGCGCCCTCATGTGGGCAAGCCTGACAGCTGGGGAAATGCTAACTTTCTTCACATAGAGACTTGCGCTAAGTATATTCACCCCGATGTGTTTATCAGGAGTGGGTGACATGAGACAGAATTCATCTTTAGAGCGGATAAATTTCAGCCCCACATCAATACCATTTATCATCAGTTTTTCCTGCATAAATAAAACGGCGTGTATAGGACAGATAAGCTCCAAAGTTTTACTTTCTGCAGTGTAGGTATTCCTACGCACCAGACCATCATTACCCGAGGTAAGAGATGACCCATCCATAGCAGCAGCCGAATCTTTGATGAAAAGGGCTGTGCTGAATTGTGTATCCAATGTCTCTTGCCCATAATTAATAAGACATTCCAACAAGGCTCTGTATGGATATGTATTACTAGCTTGAGTAATAAGCCTATCACCAAGCTGAATGTCCAGTTGTGAGAATAGGCTACCACCTGGATAATTGATCAGGGTAGCTATATCATCATCAGCCAGGGCTACGCCGCCAGGCTTGGTGAGTTTCAGTCGGATATATAAATAGCTGTCATTAAAATCGATATATTGATCGTTTGATCCAGTAATTACGAATTCGATTGGTGCCCCAGTGGTGATTTGAGAAACAGGTGGAATTTCAACCCACGCAGCACGCTCTATACATGTCTGAGTTGGTGGTAGACGAAAAATATCAAGCTCACTCTTCATACACTCTACCGATTGGTTGTGAAGGAGTGACATTATTTAGAAGATGTCTCTGGTGTGAGTTTTAGCACGTCTACGTGGTTTGGTTGCTGTCTTTGGTCTGCGAGGAGCTGTGCAACGTCTTCGCTTATGTATTCTACTCCTTTTCTTAACGGGGCGATACCCCCTCCGACCACTAGATGGTGGTCTACGCTGGGGGTATGCCATAAAACCATTTCCGGTTTGGGGGTCAGGTCTTCCTGTTGCTTTTCTGACGATATTCTGAACTATGTCTCCAGCGATGCCTGATGCTGCAGTTTTAATATACGGTTTAGCAATAGAAAATCCGCGTTTAAATAATGGAACAGCCATCCTAAAAAGACTTCTAAACAGGCCACCTAGTCCCGCTCCATACTGTGTAGCGCTTCCAGAAAACCCCGCTAAATCTCCACCCGCCTGTTTAACATAGTAATCATAATAGTAATCCATCGCGTCATTTCCGGCGCTCTCATACGGCGTCATCATTATGCGTCAGCGTTTATAACCAACTGGTCTGAAATGTAATTTGATAAGGACTTTTCCGTATGCAAATGGAATATGCTTGTTTTGATCGTTTTTCAGAACCAGTTCAATGTCATCGATAACGTCCTTTGAGATAGGTGTGTAATGTACGGGATCCAATGATAGAGTGGTCACGCGTCGGTCCGTGTCTGATATATTAATCGTTCTGAGCAACTGTACATATTCGTCACCCACGAGTTGATGCTGGCATACATCTGAGTACACGAATATATTATAAACACCCGCGTCAATATCAGCTTGATAATCAGCGGTCGCTGGTTTAGGAATGCAGAGGTGTTCTACATTTGGGCTCATTCCTAGGATAGTCGCCAGCCTTCCTGTACATATTATTTTTGATCCTGGGACGCCTCCGATTTGTACAAAATTAGTGACCTCGTTATAGGTTAATACTATAGGTGGGTTTGGGTTATTGAACACAGTCATGCATGTGTGGTTGAAGCGTGATAAAATACTAGGGATTGACCCATAAGTTCCTATCTGCATAGAAACGGTTCTGAAAATCTTCTTTTTGCCCCTAACATCAAAAACCATTATGTTTGCGTCCTCTAATGGAAAAGTAGGCCAAGACTTTGGGTATTGGATTTCTACCAAACCTACTTCAAAGGCTTCTCTAAACACTAATGGTTTCGCCAGCTTTGTCCGATAACTCCAGATTTTATTATTCGGGTATATATCGATAGAGGCGTTGCTGGGGAGCGTAACGTAGAAGCCAGCCGCTTCCGGGGTGGCCATGTTGTAGATGACGTAACGCGTTGCCTGTCACGGGGGGAGTAGCCTCCTAGCTGTCATCCACCCACTATAAATATTATATGGTAATCAAATCACGTTCATTAATCCAGGAATTAAAAGATTCTGGATAACCACGCCAACTGACATAGATTTGTCTTGCCCCCTTTGATTTACGTCGTTTGATTATTCTCTCTATTTTAAATGCCTTGGTCTCGTCAATAATAACCCTCTGCAGTTCTGCTTCATAAAAACACCCTTTTAACGCCTCACCGGCTAGATCCTTAACGCGATAGACCACCGGATGTCTAGCGACTCGCTCATATATTATGAAATATTCTTCGGTATATCCACCTTTATATCCTTTATCGAATATCCCTCTTTGTTTTGAGATCCGCACGTTATCTCCGATATTAAACTTGAACGAGGGGGTTGGCTCAGGGTGTTTCTTGTACAGTCTATTAAAAACTATGCGTTCATTTCCTTTATTTACTTGGCTGGGTGTCATACCGATCGAGCGGTGTTTGGCATTATTGTAGGCGTGGACTAAATCGCTTAGAATATCAATGTATCTTCTCGAGTTGACAGCTGTCAAATATCGCCACATCCGGGATTTTATCGATCTATTCAGCCTCTCGACAACGCTGGCCTTAGTCTCATTAAATGTCGTAAAATGTTTAATGTTGTATTCCTGGGTTAACTTTTTGAAATTACGGTTGAAGAATTCTGTTCCTTTATCCGACTGTAATTTGATGGGAATACGGCCATCCATGAGGATACATCTGAAGGCCTCTGTAACAGCTAGACCCGTTTTATTTTTCAGAGGTTGAACCCATGCAAATTTACTGAATACATCTATACACGTTAATAAAAATTTAATGCCGTCATTCTCCATCGAATATTCAGACATATCTACTAAGTCTATCTGGAACTGTTTATCGATTCCCGATACAAATACTCTATTGCGTTTGAAATTTCTAAAAACCGGAGTGTGTAGTGTATATGCATCTTGTTTTAATAGATAATCTTTAACGATGCTTTCATTCACCGGCCCCTTATCGTCATTTCTAACGGCATCACATAGTTTAGCAATGCTAGAGAAACCCGCGGGGTTAGCGGGATCTAGATAGATCTTGTCTAATCGCTGCTCCATCATGATCTGACATTATGTCAAACAGTTATATATCTTATATTAGAACGTATCATGTGTGGCTATAGGCAACCAGCTAAACCGGATGTCACTGGGGGGCTACATGGTCAGACGCACAGTCCGTACTCAAAAACAACCCGGGGTGAAACACATATCAGATTCGTTCCTAGCGGAAGCCCCCGCAATGTTGACTATGAATATACATCTTTATATCACGCTGAAGCTAAAACACCAACAAACAAATGTTTTTTATCTAAAAATGTTTTTTTATTCCCTAGACAACGTAAACATTCTTTTCTTATCAATCAATCTCAAATAAGCCATACATACATGTAAATGTTTATCACACAAATAATCCAAAATTAAATCTATGTTATGTCTAATACATACATCGTGCATGAATGCAAATATCACAACTAAATTACCTATGTCAAACACTTTACCCTCCTCAGAGAAAAACGAATCAAATATGACATCTGTAGACATGTTTGTATTATTACACAGTATAAGCATCTCATCCCAGCAAACATTAGAACGTACAAAATTCATATGATTTTTAAAAGTATCATCATCAAATGTATGGAAAATATCCTTTAATCTATTTCTAACAAAACAAACATTATTAGGGTAAAATATATCCGTTAACATACTGACTAACCACCACATGGCTAGTCTAAAAAAAAAAAAAAAGATATAGCCTATTATAGCCTATAATAGCCTATAAGTGGGAAGAAAAAAATCAGGGGTTAGACTGAGCCCACACTACGAAACCCTCACCTACAAAATTATCATGTGGGAGGGATGTATTAATTGGATCAAATTCATCACAATTCCATCTGAGCCCCGTGGGGGGGTCACACATGTCTGCAATTATGGCCTCCGCTGCTCCCATTAATCGTTCGTTCGAATGAGTGTCCCCTGTAATCAACCAGACGACTCTAGCTATGGCTGAAACAAGCTGAGGAGAAAACACTAGATCGAATATCTCGCTGCCGTAAAGTCCAAATATGTCATCATCGTAGGCGAACACACATGAATGCTGAAGTTGACTGGGGTGGTCAATAATGCAACCATTGCACAAAAGTCTTGCCTTCGTCCATGCTGCTGCACGGATGCAACGTACAAGAAGGGCCCTGATCCCGCGCACCGCAGATATGTCAATGCGTTTTGGAGGTGGTGGTGGTATGTGCTTTGCACCTGTGGGGGTTGTCTCCTGGCTGGACAGTCTGATGTGATGGTTTGAATCCTCATTGGCGTGCACCTGTGCCTGGGTTGTTATGAATGTGCGAGGCGGGGGTTTGTGGGTGTATAGGGGGCGATACTGGATGAGGTCATCGGTGTTATGATCTGTAAAACATAAAAGAGACAATAGATGAATTAGTGGTTTGTTCCTCCTACACATATACTGTAACACACACACACACACACACACACACACACACACGCACGCACGCACACACACACACACACACACACACACACACACACACACACACACACACACACACACAAGCCGTATCATACCATTTGGGTTCAGTTGACTGTTTTGTTGTTGTTGTCCTCCTCCTCGTCACTGGCGTCGCTGTTGCACTCCATATTAAAAGCCAGTCTCTTTCTAATAGAACTCAGAGCGGCGTGTCTCGCGTCTCTAGTAATGACTGCGTTAATTTTATGACCTATGCTATGCATTTTGTTCCAGTCGCCAAGCTGCATGAAAAAAATTGTTTCTACAAAATCCTCAGCTGGGATCTCCTTAGCCCCCGGCCTAAAAAAGCCTGTTTTCGGTAGGCCTTCACATAGATCGTTGCCTTTAAAATTATGACATACACCGAGATAAACAAATCCGTCCAGGATATCGCAGTGTCCAGAACACCAGCTGCGCACCTCAATCCTAAGTCCACCAAAACCATCCGACGCGCGCCACAGCCAGACAGGTCTATTCTTAGATTTTTTCCCGTGCTCTGCTTTAATTGCTGGGCACACCTCTGTTCCCATTAAAAACATGAATGTACGCCAATCGGTTATAGATATATTGCCATGGACTTGAGATCCAAATGGACAAGGTGTTCTGCATAGAATAGCTTCATCATCAAAATACCTTGATGCCTGCTCATTCCACGCTTCAGGTGTCATTTGTGAACACGCACTGAAACACACAATGTCCTTTCTACCAATATCATGGCTAGCCCTTAGCAATAGCTTCTCACGTAAGTACTCGATTTTGTATTCATACCCGCGATTGCCGTCAAATTGAAATAACGCCTCTAGTTGAACAGTGCGCCTGCGCATAGGGGCACTGGGACAGGTAAGAATATTGTTTGCGTTACCTGCATGAGAAGCCATAATCAATTTTGTATTTGATTGAGATCAAAAAAATGCCGCGCTGTTGGTCTCCGCCGTTTGTTGATGCGAGGGTCGGTAGTAAAAATAAAACAAGCACACACTCTTGTTGTTAGTTGAGATCAAAAATGCTGCGCTCTGCCTTCACTGCTTCTCTCAAAAAACTAACAGCTATGGCTTTGTGATTGTACTCAGCTGATCGCTCTCGTCCTTATAAAGGGAGGTGCTTCCTGTCGTGGAGTTGCGTCATAGAGGCGTTCAGCACGCAGCACGCCTCTTCGTGACAAGAGACGTGTTGCGTGCTGCACGTCTCTTGTCACGAAGAGACGTGGTGCGTGCTGCGGAAGTCGTTGGTGTTTCACAAGCAGCGTCCATAACAACAGCGAGCAAAAGAGATATTGCCCACTATGTAAAATGATCCAGCTGGGTTTGCATAATGATTGCTCAAATGTATTTCCCCCGAGATCAAAAAAAAAACGGTGGTATTTGTCGTGAGCTGTGTTATGGGGTAAAATGGGGAAGTAGCCTTTGGAGGGCTTTTTTGAAATAATCACTTTTTCAAAAAGAAAAGTGATTTAAAAACAGAAGTACCCTTTGGAGAACAAGTGGAATATAGCATTTTTTGCGCAAAATGACTTTAAGCACAAGACAAAAAAAAATGGAGAAGTACACTTTGCAGAAGTACTGAGAAATTGATTTTTACCCAAAAAGAAACCACTTCCCCTTTTCAAAAAAGCGGAAGTGATCCCTTTTGAGGAAGTTCTAAAAAATATTATTATTTTTCTTTTCTAGGGGTGCTAACCCTACACTACTACTTCTGGTCTCAACACTCTGTCTGATTTTGGATTTTTTTTTTTTTTTTTCCAAAATCAGACTTGACACCAGAGAGGCTGAATACCGCACTGAGTCAATGCGGTCTTAGCCTCTCTGGTGTCAACACTCTGTCTGATTTTGGATTTTTTTTTTTTTTTCCAAAAATCAGACTTGACACCAGAGAGGCTGAATACCGCACTGAGTCAATGCGGTCTTAGCCTCTCTGGTCTCAACACTCTATCTGATTTTGGATTTTCTTTTCTTTTTTCCAAAATCAGACTTGACACCAGAGAGGTTGAATACCGCACTGAGTCAATGCGGTCTTAGCCTCTCTGGTGTCAACACTCTGTCTGATTTTGGATTTTTTTTTTTTTTTTTCCAAAATCAGACTTGACACCAGAGAGGCTGAATACTGCACTGAGTCAATGCGGTCTTAGCCTCTCTGGTCTCAACACTCTGTCTGATTTTGGATTTTTTTTTTTTTTTTTCCAAAATCAGACTTGACACCAGAGAGGCTGAATACCGCACTGAGTCAATGCGGTCTTAGCCTCTCTGGTGTCAACACTCTGTCTGATTTTTGATTTTTGATTTTTTTTTTTTCAAAATCAGACTTGAAACCAGAGAGGCTGAATACCGCACTGAGTCAATGCGGTCTTAGCCTCTCTTTTCTCAACACTCTGTCTGATTTTGTATTTTTTTTTTTTTTTTTCCAAAATCAGACTTGACACCAGAGAGGCTGAATACCGCACTGAGTCAATGCGGTCTTAGCCTCTCTGGTGTCAACACTCTGTCTGATTTTTGATTTTTGATTTTTTTTTTTTCAAAATCAGACTTGAAACCAGAGAGGCTGAATACCGCACTGAGTCAATGCGGTCTTAGCCTCTCTTTTCAACACTCTGTCTGATTTTGGATTTTTTTTTTTTTTTTTCCAAAATCAGACTTGACACCAGAGAGGCTGAATACCGCACTGAGTCAATGCGGTCTTAGCCTCTCTGGTGTCAACACTCTGTCTGATTTTGGATTTTTTTTTTTTTTTTCCAAAATCAGACTTGACACCAGAGAGGCTGAATACCGCACTGAGTCAATGCGGTCTTAGCCTCTCTGGTGTCAACACTCTGTCTGATTTTGGATTTTTTTTTTTTTTTTTTTCAAAATCAGACTTGACACACGAGAGGCTGAATACCGCACTGAGTCAATGCGGTCTTAGCCTCTCTGGTCTCAACACTCTGTCTGATTTTTTTTTTTTTTTTTTTTTTTTTTTTTTTCAAAAATCAGACTTGACACCAGAGAGGCTGAATACCGCACTGAGTCAATGCGGTCTTAGCCTCTCTGGTGTCAACACTCTGTCTGATTTTGGATTTTTTTTTTTTTTTTCCAAAATCAGACTTGACACCAGAGAGGCTGAATACCGCACTAAGTCAATGCGGTCTTAGCCTCTCTGGTCTCAACACTCTGTCTGATTTTGGATTTTTTTTTTTTTTTTTCCAAAATCAGACTTGACACCAGAGAGGCTGAATACCGCACTGAGTCAATGCGGTCTTAGCCTCTCTGGTGTCAACACTCTGTCTGATTTTGGATTTTTTTTTTTTTTTTCCAAAATCAGACTTGACACCAGAGAGGCTGAATACCGCACTGAGTCAATGCGGTCTTAGCCTCTCTGGTCTCAACACTCTGTCTGATTTTGGATTTTCTTTTCTTTTTTTCCAAAATCAGACTTGACACCAGAGAGGCTGAATACCGCACTGAGTCAATGCGGTCTTAGCCTCTCTGGTGTCAACACTCTGTCTGATTTTGGATTTTTTTTTTTTTTTTCCAAAATCAGACTTGACACCAGAGAGGCTGAATACCGCACTGAGTCAATGCGGTCTTAGCCTCTCTGGTGTCAACACTCTGTCTGATTTTGGATTTTTTTTTTTTTTTTTCAAAAATCAGACTTGACACCAGAGAGGCTGAATACCGCACTGAGTCAATGCGGTCTTAGCCTCTCTGGTCTCAACACTCTGTCTGATTTTGGATTTTTTTTTTTTTTTTCCAAAATCAGACTTGACACCAGAGAGGCTGAATACTGCACTGAGTCAATGCGGTCTTAGCCTCTCTGGTCTCAACACTCTGTCTGATTTTGGATTTTTTTTTTTTTTTTCCAAAATCAGACTTGACACCAGAGAGGCTGAATACCGCACTGAGTCAATGCGGTCTTAGCCTCTCTGGTGTCAACACTCTGTCTGATTTTTGATTTTTGATTTTTTTTTTTTCAAAATCAGACTTGAAACCAGAGAGGCTGAATACCGCACTCAGTCAATGCGGTCTTAGCCTCTCTGGTCTCAACACTCTGTCTGATTTTGGATTTTTTTTTTTTTTTTCCAAAATCAGACTTGACACCAGAGAGGCTGAATACCGCACTGAGTCAATGCGGTCTTAGCCTCTCTGGTGTCAACACTCTGTCTGATTTTGGATTTTTTTTTTTTTTTCCAAAAATCAGACTTGACACCAGAGAGGCTGAATACCGCACTGAGTCAATGCGGTCTTAGCCTCTCTGGTCTCAACACTCTATCTGATTTTGGATTTTCTTTTTTTTTTTCCAAAATCAGACTTGACACCAGAGAGGTTGAATACCGCACTGAGTCAATGCGGTCTTAGCCTCTCTGGTGTCAACACTCTGTCTGATTTTGGATTTTTTTTTTTTTTTTCCAAAATCAGACTTGACACCAGAGAGGCTGAATACTGCACTGAGTCAATGCGGTCTTAGCCTCTCTGGTCTCAACACTCTGTCTGATTTTGGATTTTTTTTTTTTTTTTTCCAAAATCAGACTTGACACCAGAGAGGCTGAATACCGCACTGAGTCAATGCGGTCTTAGCCTCTCTGGTGTCAACACTCTGTCTGATTTTTGATTTTTGATTTTTTTTTTTTCAAAATCAGACTTGAAACCAGAGAGGCTGAATACCGCACTGAGTCAATGCGGTCTTAGCCTCTCTTTTCTCAACACTCTGTCTGATTTTGTATTTTTTTTTTTTTTTTCCAAAATCAGACTTGACACCAGAGAGGCTGAATACCGCACTGAGTCAATGCGGTCTTAGCCTCTCTGGTGTCAACACTCTGTCTGATTTTTGATTTTTGATTTTTTTTTTTTCAAAATCAGACTTGAAACCAGAGAGGCTGAATACCGCACTGAGTCAATGCGGTCTTAGCCTCTCTTTTCAACACTCTGTCTGATTTTGGATTTTTTTTTTTTTTTTTCCAAAATCAGACTTGACACCAGAGAGGCTGAATACCGCACTGAGTCAATGCGGTCTTAGCCTCTCTGGTGTCAACACTCTGTCTGATTTTGGATTTTTTTTTTTTTTTTCCAAAATCAGACTTGACACCAGAGAGGCTGAATACCGCACTGAGTCAATGCGGTCTTAGCCTCTCTGGTGTCAACACTCTGTCTGATTTTGGATTTTTTTTTTTTTTTTTTCAAAATCAGACTTGACACACGAGAGGCTGAATACCGCACTGAGTCAATGCGGTCTTAGCCTCTCTGGTCTCAACACTCTGTCTGATTTTTTTTTTTTTTTTTTTTTTTTTTTTTTTCAAAAATCAGACTTGACACCAGAGAGGCTGAATACCGCACTGAGTCAATGCGGTCTTAGCCTCTCTGGTGTCAACACTCTGTCTGATTTTGGATTTTTTTTTTTTTTTTCCAAAATCAGACTTGACACCAGAGAGGCTGAATACCGCACTAAGTCAATGCGGTCTTAGCCTCTCTGGTCTCAACACTCTGTCTGATTTTGGATTTTTTTTTTTTTTTTTCCAAAATCAGACTTGACACCAGAGAGGCTGAATACCGCACTGAGTCAATGCGGTCTTAGCCTCTCTGGTGTCAACACTCTGTCTGATTTTGGATTTTTTTTTTTTTTTTCCAAAATCAGACTTGACACCAGAGAGGCTGAATACCGCACTGAGTCAATGCGGTCTTAGCCTCTCTGGTCTCAACACTCTGTCTGATTTTGGATTTTCTTTTCTTTTTTTCCAAAATCAGACTTGACACCAGAGAGGCTGAATACCGCACTGAGTCAATGCGGTCTTAGCCTCTCTGGTGTCAACACTCTGTCTGATTTTGGATTTTTTTTTTTTTTTTCCAAAATCAGACTTGACACCAGAGAGGCTGAATACCGCACTGAGTCAATGCGGTCTTAGCCTCTCTGGTGTCAACACTCTGTCTGATTTTGGATTTTTTTTTTTTTTTTTCAAAAATCAGACTTGACACCAGAGAGGCTGAATACCGCACTGAGTCAATGCGGTCTTAGCCTCTCTGGTCTCAACACTCTGTCTGATTTTGGATTTTTTTTTTTTTTTTCCAAAATCAGACTTGACACCAGAGAGGCTGAATACTGCACTGAGTCAATGCGGTCTTAGCCTCTCTGGTCTCAACACTCTGTCTGATTTTGGATTTTTTTTTTTTTTTTCCAAAATCAGACTTGACACCAGAGAGGCTGAATACCGCACTGAGTCAATGCGGTCTTAGCCTCTCTGGTGTCAACACTCTGTCTGATTTTTGATTTTTGATTTTTTTTTTTTCAAAATCAGACTTGAAACCAGAGAGGCTGAATACCGCACTCAGTCAATGCGGTCTTAGCCTCTCTGGTCTCAACACTCTGTCTGATTTTGGATTTTTTTTTTTTTTTTCCAAAATCAGACTTGACACCAGAGAGGCTGAATACCGCACTGAGTCAATGCGGTCTTAGCCTCTCTGGTGTCAACACTCTGTCTGATTTTGGATTTTTTTTTTTTTTTTTCCAAAATCAGACTTGACACCAGAGAGGCTGAATACCGCACTGAGTCAATGCGGTCTTAGCCTCTCTGGTCTCAACACTCTGTCTGATTTTGGATTTTTTTTTTTTTTTTCAAAATCAGACTTGACACCAGAGAGGCTGAATACCGCACTGAGTCAATGCGGTCTTAGCCTCTCTGCTGTCAACACTGTCTGATTTTGGATTTTCTTTTCTTTTTTTCCAAAATCAGACTTGACACCAGAGAGGCTGAATACCGCACTGAGTCAATGCGGTCTTAGCCTCTCTGGTCTCAACACTCTGTCTGATTTTGGATTTATTTTAATTTTTTTTCCAAAATCAGACTTGACACCAGAGAGGCTGAATACCGCACTGAGACAATGCGGTCTTAGCCTCTCTGGTGTCAACACTCTGTCTGATTTTGGATTTTTTTTTTTTTTTTTCCAAAATCAGACTTGACACCAGAGAGGCTGAATACCGCACTGAGTCAATGCGGTCTTAGCCTCTCTGGTGTCAACACTCTGTCTGATTTTGGATTTTTTTTTTTTTTTTTCCAAAATCAGACTTGACACCAGAGAGGCTGAATACCACACTGAGTCAATGCGGTCTTAGCCTCTCTGGTCTCAACACTCTGTCTGATTTTGGATTTTTTTTTTCTTTTCCAAAATCAGACTTGACACCAGAGAGGCTGAATACTGCACTGAGTCAATGCGGTCTTAGCCTCTCTGGTCTCAACACTCTGTCTGATTTTGGATTTTCTTTTCTTTTTTTCCAAAATCAGACTTGACACCAGAGAGGCTGAATACCGCACTGAGTCAATGCGGTCTTAGCCTCTCTGGTGTCAACACTCTGTCTGATTTTTGATTTTTGATTTTTTTTTTCAAAATCAGACTTGAAACCAGAGAGGCTGAATACCGCACTGAGTCAATGCGGTCTTAGCCTCTCTGGTCTCAACACTCTGTCTGATTTTGGATTTTTTTTTTTTTTTTCCAAAATCAGACTTGACACCAGAGAGGCTGAATACCGCACTGAGTCAATGCGGTCTTAGCCTCTCTGGTGTCAACACTCTGTCTGATTTTGGATTTTTTTTTTTTTTTTTCAAAAATCAGACTTGACACCAGAGAGGCTGAATACCGCACTGAGTCAATGCGGTCTTAGCCTCTCTGGTCTCAACACTCTGTCTGATTTTGGATTTTTTTTTTTTTTTTCCAAAATCAGACTTGACACCAGAGAGGCTGAATACTGCACTGAGTCAATGCGGTCTTAGCCTCTCTGGTGTCAACACTCTGTCTGATTTTTGATTTTTGATTTTTTTTTTTTCAAAATCAGACTTGAAACCAGAGAGGCTGAATACCGCACTCAGTCAATGCGGTCTTAGCCTCTCTGGTCTCAACACTCTGTCTGATTTTGGATTTTTTTTTTTTTTTTCCAAAATCAGACTTGACACCAGAGAGGCTGAATACCGCACTGAGTCAATGCGGTCTTAGCCTCTCTGGTGTCAACACTCTGTCTGATTTTGGATTTTTTTTTTTTTTTTTCCAAAATCAGACTTGACACCAGAGAGGCTGAATACCGCACTGAGTCAATGCGGTCTTAGCCTCTCTGGTCTCAACACTCTGTCTGATTTTGGATTTTTTTTTTTTTTTCCAAAATCAGACTTGACACCAGAGAGGCTGAATACCGCACTGAGTCAATGCGGTCTTAGCCTCTCTGCTGTCAACACTGTCTGATTTTGGATTTTCTTTTCTTTTTTTCCAAAATCAGACTTGACACCAGAGAGGCTGAATACCGCACTGAGTCAATGCGGTCTTAGCCTCTCTGGTCTCAACACTCTGTCTGATTTTGGATTTATTTTAATTTTTTTTCCAAAATCAGACTTGACACCAGAGAGGCTGAATACCGCACTGAGTCAATGCGGTCTTAGCCTCTCTGGTCTCAACACTCTGTCTGATTTTGGATTTTCTTTTCTTTTTTTCCAAAATCAGACTTGACACCAGAGAGGCTGAATACCGCACTGAGTCAATGCGGTCTTAGCCTCTCTGGTGTCAACACTCTGTCTGATTTTGGATTTTTTTTTTTTTTTTCCAAAATCAGACTTGACACCAGAGAGGCTGAATACCGCACTGAGTCAATGCGGTCTTAGCCTCTCTGGTGTCAACACTCTGTCTGATTTTGGATTTTTTTTTTTTTTTTTCAAAAATCAGACTTGACACCAGAGAGGCTGAATACCGCACTGAGTCAATGCGGTCTTAGCCTATCTGGTCTCAACACTCTGTCTGATTTTGGATTTTTTTTTTTTTTTTCCAAAATCAGACTTGACACCAGAGAGGCTGAATACCGCACTGAGTCAATGCGGTCTTAGCCTCTCTGGTGTCAACACTCTGTCTGATTTTGGATTTTTTTTTTTTTTTTTCAAAAATCAGACTTGACACCAGAGAGGCTGAATACCGCACTGAGTCAATGCGGTCTTAGCCTCTCTGGTCTCAACACTCTGTCTGATTTTGGATTTTTTTTTTTTTTTTCCAAAATCAGACTTGACACCAGAGAGGCTGAATACTGCACTGAGTCAATGCGGTCTTAGCCTCTCTGGTCTCAACACTCTGTCTGATTTTGGATTTTTTTTTTTTTTTTCCAAAATCAGACTTGACACCAGAGAGGCTGAATACCGCACTGAGTCAATGCGGTCTTAGCCTCTCTGGTGTCAACACTCTGTCTGATTTTTGATTTTTGATTTTTTTTTTTTCAAAATCAGACTTGAAACCAGAGAGGCTGAATACCGCACTCAGTCAATGCGGTCTTAGCCTCTCTGGTCTCAACACTCTGTCTGATTTTGGATTTTTTTTTTTTTTTTCCAAAATCAGACTTGACACCAGAGAGGCTGAATACCGCACTGAGTCAATGCGGTCTTAGCCTCTCTGGTGTCAACACTCTGTCTGATTTTGGATTTTTTTTTTTTTTTTTCCAAAATCAGACTTGACACCAGAGAGGCTGAATACCGCACTGAGTCAATGCGGTCTTAGCCTCTCTGGTCTCAACACTCTGTCTGATTTTGGATTTTTTTTTTTTTTTTCAAAATCAGACTTGACACCAGAGAGGCTGAATACCGCACTGAGTCAATGCGGTCTTAGCCTCTCTGCTGTCAACACTGTCTGATTTTGGATTTTCTTTTCTTTTTTTCCAAAATCAGACTTGACACCAGAGAGGCTGAATACCGCACTGAGTCAATGCGGTCTTAGCCTCTCTGGTCTCAACACTCTGTCTGATTTTGGATTTATTTTAATTTTTTTTCCAAAATCAGACTTGACACCAGAGAGGCTGAATACCGCACTGAGACAATGCGGTCTTAGCCTCTCTGGTGTCAACACTCTGTCTGATTTTGGATTTTTTTTTTTTTTTTTCCAAAATCAGACTTGACACCAGAGAGGCTGAATACCACACTGAGTCAATGCGGTCTTAGCCTCTCTGGTCTCAACACTCTGTCTGATTTTGGATTTTTTTTTTCTTTTCCAAAATCAGACTTGACACCAGAGAGGCTGAATACTGCACTGAGTCAATGCGGTCTTAGCCTCTCTGGTCTCAACACTCTGTCTGATTTTGGATTTTCTTTTCTTTTTTTCCAAAATCAGACTTGACACCAGAGAGGCTGAATACCGCACTGAGTCAATGCGGTCTTAGCCTCTCTGGTGTCAACACTCTGTCTGATTTTTGATTTTTGATTTTTTTTTTCAAAATCAGACTTGAAACCAGAGAGGCTGAATACCGCACTGAGTCAATGCGGTCTTAGCCTCTCTGGTCTCAACACTCTGTCTGATTTTGGATTTTTTTTTTTTTTTTCCAAAATCAGACTTGACACCAGAGAGGCTGAATACCGCACTGAGTCAATGCGGTCTTAGCCTCTCTGGTGTCAACACTCTGTCTGATTTTGGATTTTTTTTTTTTTTTTTCAAAAATCAGACTTGACACCAGAGAGGCTGAATACCGCACTGAGTCAATGCGGTCTTAGCCTCTCTGGTCTCAACACTCTGTCTGATTTTGGATTTTTTTTTTTTTTTTCCAAAATCAGACTTGACACCAGAGAGGCTGAATACTGCACTGAGTCAATGCGGTCTTAGCCTCTCTGGTCTCAACACTCTGTCTGATTTTGGATTTTTTTTTTTTTTTTCCAAAATCAGACTTGACACCAGAGAGGCTGAATACCGCACTGACTCAATGCGGTCTTAGCCTCTCTGGTGTCAACACTCTGTCTGATTTTTGATTTTTGATTTTTTTTTTTTCAAAATCAGACTTGAAACCAGAGAGGCTGAATACCGCACTCAGTCAATGCGGTCTTAGCCTCTCTGGTCTCAACACTCTGTCTGATTTTGGATTTTTTTTTTTTTTTTCCAAAATCAGACTTGACACCAGAGAGGCTGAATACCGCACTGAGTCAATGCGGTCTTAGCCTCTCTGGTGTCAACACTCTGTCTGATTTTGGATTTTTTTTTTTTTTTTTCCAAAATCAGACTTGACACCAGAGAGGCTGAATACCGCACTGAGTCAATGCGGTCTTAGCCTCTCTGGTCTCAACACTCTGTCTGATTTTGGATTTTTTTTTTTTTTTCCAAAATCAGACTTGACACCAGAGAGGCTGAATACCGCACTGAGTCAATGCGGTCTTAGCCTCTCTGCTGTCAACACTGTCTGATTTTGGATTTTCTTTTCTTTTTTTCCAAAATCAGACTTGACACCAGAGAGGCTGAATACCGCACTGAGTCAATGCGGTCTTAGCCTCTCTGGTCTCAACACTCTGTCTGATTTTGGATTTATTTTAATTTTTTTTCCAAAATCAGACTTGACACCAGAGAGGCTGAATACCGCACTGAGACAATGCGGTCTTAGCCTCTCTGGTGTCAACACTCTGTCTGATTTTGGATTTTTTTTTTTTTTTCCAAAATCAGACTTGACACCAGAGAGGCTGAATACCGCACTGAGTCAATGCGGTCTTAGCCTCTCTGGTGTCAACACTCTGTCTGATTTTGGATTTTTTTTTTTTTTTTTCCAAAATCAGACTTGACACCAGAGAGGCTGAATACCACACTGAGTCAATGCGGTCTTAGCCTCTCTGGTCTCAACACTCTGTCTGATTTTGGATTTTTTTTTTCTTTTCCAAAATCAGACTTGACACCAGAGAGGCTGAATACTGCACTGAGTCAATGCGGTCTTAGCCTCTCTGGTCTCAACACTCTGTCTGATTTTGGATTTTCTTTTCTTTTTTTCCAAAATCAGACTTGACACCAGAGAGGCTGAATACCGCACTGAGTCAATG
Organism: Poromitra crassiceps; assembly: GCF_964638095.1. NCBI lineage: Eukaryota > Metazoa > Chordata > Actinopteri > Beryciformes > Melamphaidae > Poromitra > Poromitra crassiceps. The sequence continues at coordinate 92,588 of NW_028152106.1, forward strand.
CGGTCTTAGCCTCTCTGGTGTCAACACTCTGTCTGATTTTGGATTTTTTTTTTTTTTTCCAAAATCAGACTTGACACCAGAGAGGCTGAATACCGCACTGAGTCAATGCGGTCTTAGCCTCTCTGGTGTCAACACTCTGTCTGATTTTGGATTTTTTTTTTTTTTTTTCAAAAATCAGACTTGACACCAGAGAGGCTGAATACCGCACTGAGCCAATGCGGTCTTAGCCTCTCTGGTCTCAACACTCTGTCTGATTTTGGATTTTTTTTTTTTTTTTCCAAAATCAGACTTGACACCAGAGAGGCTGAATACTGCACTGAGTCAATGCGGTCTTAGCCTCTCTGGTCTCAACACTCTGTCTGATTTTGGATTTTTTTTTTTTTTTTCCAAAATCAGACTTGACACCAGAGAGGCTGAATACCGCACTGACTCAATGCGGTCTTAGCCTCTCTGGTGTCAACACTCTGTCTGATTTTTGATTTTTGATTTTTTTTTTTTCAAAATCAGACTTGAAACCAGAGAGGCTGAATACCGCACTCAGTCAATGCGGTCTTAGCCTCTCTGGTCTCAACACTCTGTCTGATTTTGGATTTTTTTTTTTTTTTTCCAAAATCAGACTTGACACCAGAGAGGCTGAATACCGCACTGAGTCAATGCGGTCTTAGCCTCTCTGGTGTCAACACTCTGTCTGATTTTGGATTTTTTTTTTTTTTTTTCCAAAATCAGACTTGACACCAGAGAGGCTGAATACCGCACTGAGTCAATGCGGTCTTAGCCTCTCTGGTCTCAACACTCTGTCTGATTTTGGATTTTTTTTTTTTTTTCCAAAATCAGACTTGACACCAGAGAGGCTGAATACCGCACTGAGTCAATGCGGTCTTAGCCTCTCTGCTGTCAACACTGTCTGATTTTGGATTTTCTTTTCTTTTTTTCCAAAATCAGACTTGACACCAGAGAGGCTGAATACCGCACTGAGTCAATGCGGTCTTAGCCTCTCTGGTCTCAACACTCTGTCTGATTTTGGATTTATTTTAATTTTTTTTCCAAAATCAGACTTGACACCAGAGAGGCTGAATACCGCACTGAGACAATGCGGTCTTAGCCTCTCTGGTGTCAACACTCTGTCTGATTTTGGATTTTTTTTTTTTTTTTCCAAAATCAGACTTGACACCAGAGAGGCTGAATACCGCACTGAGTCAATGCGGTCTTAGCCTCTCTGGTGTCAACACTCTGTCTGATTTTGGATTTTTTTTTTTTTTTTCAAAAATCAGACTTGACACCAGAGAGGCTGAATACCACACTGAGTCAATGCGGTCTTAGCCTCTCTGGTCTCAACACTCTGTCTGATTTTGGATTTTTTTTTTCTTTTCCAAAATCAGACTTGACACCAGAGAGGCTGAATACTGCACTGAGTCAATGCGGTCTTAGCCTCTCTGGTCTCAACACTCTGTCTGATTTTGGATTTTCTTTTCTTTTTTTCCAAAATCAGACTTGACACCAGAGAGGCTGAATACCGCACTGAGTCAATGCGGTCTTAGCCTCTCTGGTGTCAACACTCTGTCTGATTTTTGATTTTTGATTTTTTTTTTTCAAAATCAGACTTGAAACCAGAGAGGCTGAATACCGCACTGAGTCAATGCGGTCTTAGCCTCTCTGGTCTCAACACTCTGTCTGATTTTGGATTTTTTTTTTTTTTTTCCAAAATCAGACTTGACACCAGAGAGGCTGAATACCGCACTGAGTCAATGCGGTCTTAGCCTCTCTGGTGTCAACACTCTGTCTGATTTTGGATTTTTTTTTTTTTTTTTCAAAAATCAGACTTGACACCAGAGAGGCTGAATACCGCACTGAGTCAATGCGGTCTTAGCCTCTCTGGTCTCAACACTCTGTCTGATTTTGGATTTTTTTTTTTTTTTTCCAAAATCAGACTTGACACCAGAGAGGCTGAATACTGCACTGAGTCAATGCGGTCTTAGCCTCTCTGGTCTCAACACTCTGTCTGATTTTGGATTTTTTTTTTTTTTTTCCAAAATCAGACTTGACACCAGAGAGGCTGAATACCGCACTGAGTCAATGCGGTCTTAGCCTCTCTGGTGTCAACACTCTGTCTGATTTTTGATTTTTGATTTTTTTTTTTTCAAAATCAGACTTGAAACCAGAGAGGCTGAATACCGCACTCAGTCAATGCGGTCTTAGCCTCTCTGGTCTCAACACTCTGTCTGATTTTGGATTATTTTTTTTTTTTTCCAAAATCAGACTTGACACCAGAGAGGCTGAATACCGCACTGAGACAATGCGGTCTTAGCCTCTCTGGTGTCAACACTCTGTCTGATTTTGGATTTTTTTTTTTTTTTTTCCAAAATCAGACTTGACACCAGAGAGGCTGAATACCGCACTGAGTCAATGCGGTCTTAGCCTCTCTGGTGTCAACACTCTATCTGATTTTGGATATATTTTTTTTTTTTCCAAAATCAGACTTGACACCAGAGAGGCTGAATACCGCACTGAGTCAATGCGGTCTTAGCCTCTCTGGTGTCAACACTCTATCTGATTTTGGATTTTTTTTTTTTTTTTCCAAAATCAGACTTGACACCAGAGAGGCTGAATACCGCACTGAGTCAATGCGGTCTTAGCCTCTCTGGTGTCAACACTCTGTCTGATTTTGGATTTTTTTTTTTTTTTTTTCCAAAATCAGACTTGACACCAGAGAGGCTGAATACCGCACTGAGTCAATGCGGTCTTAGCCTCTCTGGTCTCAACACTCTGTCTGATTTTGGATTTTTTTTTTTTTTTTTTCCAAAATCAGACTTGACACCAGAGAGGCTGAATACCGCACTGAGTCAATGCGGTCTTAGCCTCTCTGGTCTCAACACTCTGTCTGATTTTGGATTTTTTTTTTTTTTTTTCCAAAATCAGACTTGACTCCAGAGAGGCTGAATACCGCACTGAGTCAATGCGGTCTTAGCCTCTCTGGTCTCAACACTCTGTCTGATTTTGGATTTTTTTTTTTTTTTTTTTCCAAAATCAGACTTGACACCAGAGAGGCTGAATACCGCACTGAGTCAATGCGGTCTTAGCCTCTCTGGTGTCAACACTCTGTCTGATTTTGGATTTATTTTTTATTTTTTCCAAAATCAGACTTGACACCAGAGAGGCTGAATACCGCACTGAGTCAATGCGGTCTTAGCTTCTCTGGTGTCAACACTCTGTCTGATTTTGGATTTTTTTTTTTTTTTTTCCAAAATCAGACTTGACACCAGAGAGGCTGAATACCGCACTGAGTCAATGCGGTCTTAGCCTCTCTGGTCTCAACACTCTGTCTGATTTTGGATTTTTTTTTTTTTTTTTTTTTATAAAATCAGACTTGACACCAGAGAGGCTGAATACCGCACTGAGTCAATGCGGTCTTAGCCTCTCTGGTGTCAACACTGTCTGATTTTGGATTTTTTTTTTTTTTTTTCCAAAATCAGACTTGACACCAGAGAGGCTGAATACCGCACTGAGTCAATGCGGTCTTAGCCTCTCTGGTGTCAACACTCTGTCTGATTTTGGATTTTTTTTTTTTTTTCCAAAATCAGACTTGACACCAGAGAGGCTGAATACCGGACTGAGTCAATGCGGTCTTAGCCTCTCTGGTCTCAACACTCTGTCTGATTTTGGATTTTTTTTTTTTTTTCCAAAATCAGACTTGACACCAGAGAGGCTGAATACTGCACTGAGTCAATGCGGTCTTAGCCTCTCTGGTCTCAACACTCTGTCTGATTTTGGATTTTTTTTTTTTTTTTCCAAAATCAGACTTGACACCAGAGAGGCTGAATACCGCACTGAGTCAATGCGGTCTTAGCCTCTCTGGTGTCAACACTCTGTCTGATTTTTGATTTTTGATTTTTTTTTTTTCAAAATCAGACTTGAAACCAGAGAGGCTGAATACCGCACTGAGTCAATGCGGTCTTAGCCTCTCTTTTCTCAACACTCTGTCTGATTTTGGATTTTTTTTTTTTTTTCCAAAATCAGACCTGACACCAGAGAGGCTGAATACCGCACTGAGTCAATGCGGTCTTAGCCTCTCTGGTGTCAACACTCTGTCTGATTTTGGATTTTTTTTTTTTTTTTCCCAAAATCAGACTTGACACCAGAGAGGCTGAATACCGCACTGAGTCAATGCGGTCTTAGCCTCTCTGGTGTCAACACTGTCTGATTTTGGATTTTTTTTTTTTTTTTCCAAAATCAGACTTGACACCAGAGAGGCTGAATACCGCACTGAGTCAATGCGGTCTTAGCCTCTCTGGTGTCAACACTCTGTCTGATTTTGGATTTTTTTTTTTTTTTTTTCAAAATCAGACTTGACACACGAGTGGCTGAATACCGCACTGAGTCAATGCGGTCTTAGCCTCTCTGGTCTCAACATTCTGTCTGATTATTTTTTTTTTTTTTTTTTTTTTTTTTCCAAAATCAGACTTGACACCAGAGAGGCTGAATACTGCACTGAGTCAATGCGGTTAGCCTCTCTGGTGTCAACACTCTGTCTGATTTTGGATTTTTTTTTTTTTTTTTCCAAAATCAGACTTGACACCAGAGAGGCTGAATACCGCACTGAGTCAATGCGGTCTTAGGCTCTCTGGTCTCAACACTGTCTGATTTTGGATTTTTTTTTTTTTTTTTTCCAAAATCAGACTTGACACCAGAGAGGCTGAATACAGCACTGAGTCAATGCGGTCTTAGCCTCTCTGGTGTCAACACTCTGTCTGATTTTGGATTTTTTTTTTTTTTTTTCCAAAATCAGACTTGACACCAGAGAGGCTGAATACCGCACTAAGTCAATGCGGTCTTAGCCTCTCTGGTCTCAACACTCTGTCTGATTTTGGATTTTTTTTTTTTTTTTTCCAAAATCAGACTTGACACCAGAGAGGCTGAATACCGCACTGAGTCAATGCGGTCTTAACCTCTCTGGTGTCAACACTCTGTCTGATTTTGGATTTTTTTTTTTTTTTCCAAAAATCAGACTTGACACCAGAGAGGCTGAATACCGAACTGAGTCAATGCGGTCTTAGCCTCTCTGGTCTCAACACTCTGTCTGATTTTGGATTTTCTTTTCTTTTTTCCAAAATCAGACTTGACACCAGAGAGGTTGAATACCGCACTGAGTCAATGCGGTCTTAGCCTCTCTGGTGTCAACACTCTGTCTGATTTTGGATTTTTTTTTTTTTTTTCCAAAATCAGACTTGACACCAGAGAGGCTGAATACTGCACTGAGTCAATGCGGTCATAGCCTCTCTGGTCTCAACACTCTGTCTGATTTTGGATTTTTTTTTTTTTTTTCCAAAATCAGACTTGACACCAGAGAGGCTGAATACCGCACTGAGTCAATGCAGTCTTAGCCTCTCTGGTCTCAACACTCTGTCTGATTTTGGATTTTTTTTTATTTTTTTTCCAAAATCAGACTTGACACCAGAGAGGCTGAATACCGCACTGAGTCAATGCGGTCTTAGCCTCTCTGGTGTCAACACTCTATCTGATTTTGGATATTTTTTTTTTTTTTCCAAAATCAGACTTGACACCAGAGAGGCTGAATACCGCACTGAGTCAATGCGGTCTTAGCCTCTCTGGTGTCAACACTCTATCTGATTTTGGATTTTTTTTTTTTTTTTCCAAAATCAGACTTGACACCAGAGAGGCTGAATACCGCACTGAGTCAATGCGGTCTTAGCCTCTCTGGTGTCAACACTCTGTCTGATTTTGGATTTTTTTTTTTTTTTTTCCAAAATCAGACTTGACACCAGAGAGGCTGAATACCGCACTGAGTCAATGCGGTCTTAGCCTCTCTGGTGTCAACACTCTGTCTGATTTTGGATTATTTTTTTTTTTTCCAAAATCAGACTTGACACCAGAGAGGCTGAATACCGCACTGAGTCAATGCGGTCTTAGCCTCTCTGGTCTCAACATCTGTCTGATTTTGGATTTTTTTTTTTTTTTTTCCAAAATCAGACTTGACACCAGAGAGGCTGAATACCGCACTGAGTCAATGCGGTCTTAGCCTCTCTGGTCTCAACACTCTGTCTGATTTTGGATTTTCTTTTCTTTTTTCCAAAATCAGACTTGACACCAGAGAGGTTGAATACCGCACTGAGTCAATGCGGTCTTAGCCTCTCTGGTGTCAACACTCTGTCTGATTTTGGATTTTTTTTTTTTTTTCCCAAAATCAGACTTGACACCAGAGAGGCTGAATACTGCACTGAGTCAATGCGGTCTTAGCCTCTCTGGTCTCAACACTCTGTCTGATTTTGGATTTTTTTTTTTTTTTTTCCAAAATCAGACTTGACACCAGAGAGGCTGAATACCGCACTGAGTCAATGCAGTCTTAGCCTCTCTGGTCTCAACACTCTGTCTGATTTTGGATTTTTTTTTATTTTTTTTCCAAAATCAGACTTGACACCAGAGAGACTGAATACCGCACTGAGTCAATGCGGTCTTAGCCTCTCTGGTGTCAACACTCTATCTGATTTTGGATATTTTTTTTTTTTTTCCAAAATCAGACTTGACACCAGAGAGGCTGAATACCGCACTGAGTCAATGCGGTCTTAGCCTCTCTGGTGTCAACACTCTATCTGATTTTGGATTTTTTTTTTTTTTTTCCAAAATCAGACTTGACACCAGAGAGGCTGAATACCGCACTGAGTCAATGCGGTCTTAGCCTCTCTGGTGTCAACACTCTGTCTGATTTTGGATTTTTTTTTTTTTTTTTCCAAAATCAGACTTGACACCAGAGAGGCTGAATACCGCACTGAGTCAATGCGGTCTTAGCCTCTCTGGTGTCAACACTCTGTCTGATTTTGGATTATTTATTTATTTTCCAAAATCAGACTTGACACCAGAGAGGCTGAATACCGCACTGAGTCAATGCGGTCTTAGCCTCTCTGGTCTCAACATCTGTCTGATTTTGGATTTTTTTTTTTTTTTTTCCAAAATCAGACTTGACACCAGAGAGGCTGAATACCGCACTGAGTCAATGCGGTCTTAGCCTCTCTGGTCTCAACACTCTGTCTGATTTTGGATTTTTTTTTTTTTTTTTTCCAAAATCAGACTTGACACCAGAGAGGCTGAATACCGCACTGAGTCAATGCGGTCTTAGCCTCTCTGGTCTCAACACTCTGTCTGATTTTGGATTTTTTTTTTTTTTTTTCCAAAATCAGACTTGACTCCAGAGAGGCTGAATACCGCACTGAGTCAATGCGGTCTTAGCCTCTCTGGTCTCAACACTCTGTCTGATTTTGGATTTTTTTTTTTTTTTTTTTCCAAAATCAGACTTGACACCAGAGAGGCTGAATACCGCACTGAGTCAATGCGGTCTTAGCCTCTCTGGTGTCAACACTCTGTCTGATTTTGGATTTATTTTTTATTTTTTCCAAAATCAGACTTGACACCAGAGAGGCTGAATACCGCACTGAGTCAATGCGGTCTTAGCCTCTCTGGTGTCAACACTCTGTCTGATTTTGGATTTTTTTTTTTTTTTTTCCAAAATCAGACTTGACACCAGAGAGGCTGAATACCGCACTGAGTCAATGCGGTCTTAGCCTCTCTGGTCTCAACACTCTGTCTGATTTTGGATTTTTTTTTTTTTTTTTTTTTTATAAAATCAGACTTGACACCAGAGAGGCTGAATACCGCACTGAGTCAATGCGGTCTTAGCCTCTCTGGTGTCAACACTCTGTCTGATTTTGGATTTTTTTTTTTTTTTTTCCAAAATCAGACTTGACACCAGAGAGGCTGAATACCGCACTGAGTCAATGCGGTCTTAGCCTCTCTGGTCTCAACACTCTGTCTGATTTTGGATTTTTTTTTTTTTTTTTTTCCAAAATCAGACTTGACACCAGAGAGGCTGAATACCGCACTGAGTCAATGCAGTCTTAGCCTCTCTGGTGTCAACACTCTGTCTGATTTTTGATTTTTGATTTTTTTTTTTCCAAAATCAGACTCTACACCAGAGAGGCTGAATACCGCACTGAGTCAATGCGGTCTTAGCCTCTCTGGTCTCAACACTCTGTCTGATTTTGGATTTTTTTTTTTTTTTTCCAAAATCAGACTTGACACCAGAGAGGCTGAATACCGCACTGAGTCAATGCGGTCTTAGCCTCTCTGGTGTCAACACTCTGTCTGATTTTGGATTTTTTTTTTTTTTTTTCCAAAATCAGACTTGACACCAGAGAGGCTGAATACCGCACTGAGTCAATGCGGTCTTAGCCTCTCTGGTCTCAACACTCTGTCTGATTTTGGATTTATTTTTATTTTTTTCCAAAATCAGACTTGACACCAGAGAGGCTGAATACCGCACTGAGTCAATGCGGTCTTAGCCTCTCTGGTGTCAACACTCTGTCTGATTTTGGATTTTTTTTTTTTTTTTCCAAAATCAGACTTGACACCAGAGAGGCTGAATACCGCACTGAGTCAATGCGGTCTTAGCCTCTCTGGTGTCAACACTCTGTCTGATTTTGGATTTTTTTTTTTTTTTCCAAAATCAGACTTGACACCAGAGAGGCTGAATACCGCACTGAGTCAATGCGGTCTTAGCCTCTCTGGTCTCAACACTCTGTCTGATTTTGGATTTTTTTTTTTTTTTTTTCCAAAATCAGACTTGACACCAGAGAGGCTGAATACCGCACTGAGTCAATGCGGTCTTAGCCTCTCTGGTGTCAACACTCTGTCTGATTTTGGATTTATTTTTATTTTTTTCCAAAATCAGACTTGACACCAGAGAGGCTGAATACCGCACTGAGTCAATGCGGTCTTAGCCTCTCTGGTCTCAACACTCTGTCTGATTTTGGATTTTTTTTTTTTTTTTCCAAAATCAGACTTGACACCAGAGAGGCTGAATACCGCACTGAGTCAATGCGGTCTTAGCCTCTCTGGTGTCAACACTCTGTCTGATTTTGGATTTTTTTTTTTTTTTTCCAAAATCAGACTTGACACCAGAGAGGCTGAATACTGCACTGAGTCAATGCGGTCTTAGCCTCTCTGGTCTCAACACTCTGTCTGATTTTGGATTTATTTTTATTTTTTTCCAAAATCAGACTTGACACCAGAGAGGCTGAATACTGCACTGAGTCAATGCGGTCTTAGCCTCTCTGGTGTCAACACTCTGTCTGATTTTGGATTTATTTTTATTTTTTTCCAAAATCAGACTTGACACCAGAGAGGCTGAATACCGCACTGAGTCAATGCGGTCTTAGCCTCTCTGGTCTCAACACTCTGTCTGATTTTGGATTTTTTTTTTTTTTTTCCAAAATCAGACTTGACACCAGAGAGGCTGAATACCGCACTGAGTCAATGCGGTCTTAGCCTCTCTGGTGTCAACACTCTGTCTGATTTTGGATTTTGTTTTTTGTTTTCCAAAATCAGACTTGACACCAGAGAGGCTGAATACTGCACTGAGTCAATGCGGTCTTAGCCTCTCTGGTCTCAACACTCTGTCTGATTTTGGATTTTTTTTTTTTTTTTCCAAAATCAGACTTGCCACCAGAGAGGCTGAATACCGCACTGAGTCAATGCGGTCTTAGCCTCTCTGGTCTCAACACTCTGTCTGATTTTGGATTTTTTTTTTTTTTTTTCCAAAATCAGACTTGACACCAGAGAGGCTGAATACCGCACTGAGTCAATGCGGTCTTAGCCTCTCTGGTGTCAACACTCTGTCTGATTTTGGATTTTTTTTTTTTTTTTTTCAAAATCAGACTTGACACACGAGAGGCTGAATACCGCACTGAGTCAATGCGGTCTTAGCCTCTCTGGTCTCAACACTCTGTCTGATTTGGGTTTTTTTTTTTTTTTTTCCAAAATCAGACTTGACACCAGAGAGGCTGAATACCGCACTGAATCAATGCGGTCTTAGCCTCTCTGGTGTCAACACTCTGTCTGAAATTGGATTTTTTTTTTTTTTTTCCAAAATCAGACTTGACACCAGATAGGCTGAATACCGCACTGAGTCAATGCGGTCTTAGCCTCTCTGGTCTCAACACTCTGTCTGATTTTGGATTTTTTTTTTTTTTTTCCAAAATCAGACTTGACACCAGAGAGGTTGAATACCGCACTGAGTCAATGCGGTCTTAGCCTCTCTGGTGTCAACACTCTGTCTGATTTTGGATTTTTTTTTTTTTTTTTCCAAAATCAGACTTGACACCAGAGAGGCTGAATACCGCACTGAGTCAATGCGGTCTTAGCCTCTCTGGTCTCAACACTGTCTGATTTTGGATTTTTTTTTTTTTTTCCAAAATCAGACTTGACTCCAGAGAGGCTGAATACCGCACTGAGTCAATGCGGTCTTAGCCTCTCTGGTGTCAACACTCTGTCTGATTTTTGATTTTTTTTTTTTTTTCCAAAATCAGACTTGACACCAGAGAGGCTGAATACCGCACTGAGTCAATGCGGTCTTAGCCTCTCTGGTGTCAACACTCTGTCTGATTTTGGATTTTTTTTTTTTTTTTTTCAAAATCAGACTTGACACACGAGAGGCTGAATACCGCACTGAGTCAATGCGGTCTTAGCCTCTCTGGTCTCAACACTCTGTCTGATTTTTTTTTTTTTTTTTTTTTTTCCAAAATCAGACTTGACACCAGAGAGGCTGAATACCGCACTGAATCAATGCGGTCTTAGCCTCTCTGGTGTCAACACTCTGTCTGATTTTGGATTTTTTTTTTTTTTTTCCAAAATCAGACTTGACACCAGAGAGGCTGAATACCGCACTGAGTCAATGCGGTCTTAGCCTCTCTGGTCTCAACACTCTGTCTGATTTTGGATTTTTTTTTTTTTTTTTTCCAAAATCAGACTTGACACCAGAGAGGCTGAATACCGCACTGAGTCAATGCGGTCTTAGCCTCTCTGGTGTCAACACTCTGTCTGATTTTGGATTTTTTTTTTTTTTTTCCAAAATCAGACTAGACACCAGAGAGGCTGAATACCGCACTGAGTCAATGCGGTCTTAGCCTCTCTGGTCTCAACACTCTGTCTGATTTTGGATTTTTTTTTTTTTTTTCCAAAATCAGACTTGACACCAGAGAGGTTGAATACCGCACTGAGTCAATGCGGTCTTAGCCTCTCTGGTGTCAACACTCTGTCTGATTTTGGATTTTTTTTTTTTTTTTTCCAAAATCAGACTTGACACCAGAGAGGCTGAATACCGCACTGAGTCAATGCGGTCTTAGCCTCTCTGGTCTCAACACTGTCTGATTTTGGATTTTTTTTTTTTTTTTCCAAAATCAGACTTGACTCCAGAGAGGCTGAATACCGCACTGAGTCAATGCGGTCTTAGCCTCTCTGGTGTCAACACTCTGTCTGATTTTTGATTTTTTTTTTTTTTTCCAAAATCAGACTTGACACCAGAGAGGCTGAATACCGCACTGAGTCAATGCGGTTGTCGTGTTTCAAATGCATCGAGAGAAGAAGTAATTCACCACAGAGACATGATGTCTAATTAAAGTATTGTTTTATTTGCATGTGATATCTGACATGGCTCTCTGAAAGAGTCATGGAGAAAGATGGTCTTGAGGGTGTTCTTTCTGACCTCTACAACTCTGAACCTCTGTATTTGAAAACTTCCTTCACTCAGGGCAACTCCCACTTTTAATGCTCTATCATCCAATCATCTCCCTGCTTAGATGTGTATGTGCTGTCTGAGAAGCTGCTTCAGTGTGTCACCTGTCAATCAAACCCCCATCTGACAGCTGTCTCTTTCATCTTTGAAAGGGCCTGCACCGCTTCTTGCTCTTTCCTGCTTAGATGGCCCCACCAAATGGTTTTTATCTGTGTTTACGATGGCTTGCAGGGTTATTGCCCCCTTCTCCTGTCCTCTCACAAACAAAGCCACTATCTAGTGTCACAACAGAATGCTGCATGTCACTGCTTGAGTGCCTTTGAGCATGTGTGCTCATCCTCTCATAAACAAGCCTCTGTTTCTTCTGTGTGTGCGTAACCCCCTAAACTGTACTTTTGTGTGTAAATCTCCTAGTCACCCCCTGAGATGCTATCTAATCCTTTTGTTAAAACTCCTGTGTGTGTCTTCAGCTGTCTATTTATTGCTCCATTCCAATGCTTCAAAGAGGAGCCTGCTTGCCCCTGCCTGCCCTTTTCGTCTCACTAACCTCAACTCCCACTGATTTAGTTAACACTACACTTCATAACTGCACTCCTCTCTTAATGATAAAATATAAGATAATATAAACTATTAAAGGGTCAATGGGCCATATACCACATAAGCCCCCCTTGGCAATGTAAAACTACATTGCCACAAAAAGCCACATTTTTATCATTAAGTTTCTATCTGATCCTAGCCTGCTAACAACCCTTAGCCAATCCTAACCCTATTTAAATTCCTCTCCTCTCATCCTCAAACATGCTGTTTCCACTCAAACAATTCCCAGTTTCCTATTTATTGCTATTTATCAATGACCCTTGGTGTGGATCTTACTTAAATTCCCACACACAGGGATTACTTAAAGTAAGGTAAAACTACTTCGTTTTTCTTTTAATTCTTAGCTTAATTTTGTTCAAATAACCCACTAGGAAGATCAAACATTTCCTCTCTGCTTTTCTCATGCTCCACAAAGAGAAACACTGGTCATCTCCCACTCCATCTCCATTGCTCCAATCATTTTTCTCTTTGCCAAGAATGCATCATTGCAGGATCCTTATGGACATGTCCAATCCCCTTTAAACATTAGTGAGTTATAATCTTCAATTCTGGCCAAATAATCACTCTTTCTAGAAAAAGTGCAAAAAAGACCAGTGAGATTATTACGCCTATCAAAGCAACCTTCAGCCAATTAGTTGCCATTACCACATGCATTAAACTTTCTATATTACGCCAGAATTTTATCATTTGACTATAGTTCTGAGACCTTCAAAAATAAGTCCTATTATAATTAACATTCTCTTATTACTAACCATCCAAATTATTGCCAATTCAATTCAAATTAACCTATACCATTACTTTTACAAATCTATATCTATTAGAGAAAATCTCCCTTATTGTGTAGCAAGTAAAGCAAATTGAAGTTTTTCACAACACAGAAATACAACATCAGAAAACATTCCATTACTGTTCTAAACACTCTATCATAAGATAACCCTTTACATTCCACTGAGCATCTAATATTCCACTTCACTTCTAATAACCATACTCAAAAGATATACTAAATCATTATCATAAGAATAGACATCTGTAACATCATCAAACATCTGAAATCATCAAGTACTCTAGCATCTATCATATAGTATCGCTTATCCATTCTGTCACTAATATATATCTTCTTTCAAGCATGCACCAACATCTTTATAATCTCCTGTTCCAATCATTCTCCAACATTTCTCCTTCATTAAAATCAAAAGACAGATACATATATCAATCAAAAACTATAAGCTTCCATTACCTCAGTCTATCCAGAACAAACACCCTCAAACATCCTTATAATCAAGAATACAGATATAACATATCAATTAATCAAGAATAATACATTTTCTCATTTTTATTAGACACCCCCCTTTCAACTTATCTTATATCTAATAATACCCCATTATCCACGCTGCTGAGGAAGAAATATGTTAACACACAATCCACACAACTGTCAACAGACACTCTATCATTCTAAGCATCTTAAATATTTATTGCTCTCCCATTTTCTTCTTGGATATCAAACCCCTCGGCTCGCTCCATCTTCACATTAAAGCCGCGCGAGTAGTCTCCTTCCACAGATTCTTGAATACTTACCAACCGGTCTCAGGATTACGAATGTATACGCATGTATTCTTCTTTTGGCATCCGCCCGCATAGTTTACAGTCCACATGTCTCTTTGTTATGTATGTATGTATGTAGTGTATGTTTTGATGCATTGGGCTTTCTAGGGGCAACTCCCTCTCTCTTGGCTCTGCTCCCTCTTTTCCAAGCTCGTACAGACTGCAGTGCACCCCTCTGCATACATGGCTCACTCTGGTATGGCACCAATCATCTCCTCAGCTTCCCGTTTGGCTCCAAATGCCTCTCCTTTTACATCTCTCTCGTCCAGACACTCTCTCTCTCTCTGATTCCATTAAACCCCTGAAACACACTTTACAAGAACAACATCCTACCTCCTAACCACCTGTTAAACTAGACTCAGACATAATGTATATTACAAGCAGTCACTCTATCAATCCTAAACTTTAAATGTCCTGCTAACCATCAGACTATTTGACATATCCATATTCTCTTTGTAAAGATTTTAATCATACATGGGAGACCCCAACCATCAAACTATATTTACCTCTCATATTTCACATTATCACTGGTGTAATTCCTCAACCATTTAATCCATAACATTATCATAACTTCCCTTTAGAATAACCTCTTACCATACATTACCCCTTCACTTCCTCATTTGATCATATGGTTTCCCTTGAAATCTCCATCCATTATTGCCGTCATCTCATTACATCCCATAACCTATTTCCTATTGGACAAACAGAAGAAACACACACACAAAACAACACCCAAATCCAATACAACCACCACTTGACATTTATATACATAATTAACTTACCATCTCTCACTAAAATGATTAATACTTATACTTACCCAATACTCAAAGGAACCTAATGTTTTTGTGATCAAAATGCTACCAAGATATCTCTCCAGTGGACTTCTAGCCTATTCTCTCTCTCCTCATCACGGTTTGTCCGATATCAACCTTGGTTTCCTGCTTTTATCCGGCTATTGTTCTCCTGTAAACTGAAACAAAACATCTCCCACAGCCACAAAGACCCCACAGCTCAAAGCCCAATCTTCATAACATAAATGACAACCAATGAACCAAATCATAATTGAATCTCCCCAATTTCATATAACTACATTAAATAATCACTTGATGTGTCCTATCACATCATTGCAGACTCTTCACATTAAAATCAACCATCGCGTGCACTCAATGACCAATTTTAACAGAATGTACTGCTAATCTATAATTTAAAGGTTGTCAAACCCCTTAAATCTATGCCTCAACCCCAACATATAACACTCTTGTTACACCTTCAATTCCCATACATGCTTCATAGTTATTCATGTTCATATCCACCTTGATGTTCTTCCATTTTTTCCCTTTACCTGGGCCGGGCCCTCAAAAATAATCATCATCAGATGCTTGTACATACTTACCACTCACCACAACTGTAGAATTAGTATTATTTCATACCCCCCTTGCTCCTTTCCTGATGTCATAAAAATGCTCCAAAAACCTCTATTCAAACACTTTGAACCATTCATTGTGTACTCAGAACTCTCAGTTTGCATTGTTGCAAATTACCTGCTTCCTTCACTATTTTTCCATTCATTTTTCTTATATTTTTCTTCCCCCCAACTTTAGACCACCACTCATTTACCCTGAAAAAGATGTCACAAATGAAATCCCACTCATTCACTTCACTCATTATATGATAAAACACACTCTTTTTTTTTTTTTTTGTACTACACCTCAAAATAACTCTCTGCATTTACACACCATATGTTCCACATACTCCCTAGAATATGAATCAACCTTCTATCACCCATCTATCGCCAATCAACTTCCTCTGACCCTCTTTAATTACCATCCTATAAATCATGACATCACAAATCATAAAATCATCATTTCCCCATCTCTCTTCAACATACCCTCGCTTTCATCAAAAATGCTTCTCACTACTAACTCCCCCAAACATATTTTCTCTCTGAAACCATCTGAGACATGTCAAAATAATACACCAACAACCCACTCAGATCCTATCCTCATCCTCCCATAACTAAATGATGTCTTAGACAATTTTCAATAATGAAGGCTACCTTAGTCAATACCTGATTAAACTATCGTATTCATTCATTCATTGATTCCTTCCATTCATCTTTATTTCCCCTGCAGTCAACGCCTTGTTCAGGTTATGTCACTCAGTCATAAATAGACACGCCCCCTTCAATCCTGTCCAATCACTGTGTCCCACGCTTTCCCACGCTTTCCCTCGCTCTGGCCTGCTGGCCAATCACTTGAATGGAGTATCT
The DNA here is from genome assembly GCF_964638095.1 of Poromitra crassiceps. Taxonomy (NCBI): domain Eukaryota; kingdom Metazoa; phylum Chordata; class Actinopteri; order Beryciformes; family Melamphaidae; genus Poromitra; species Poromitra crassiceps. The sequence continues at coordinate 108,634 of NW_028152106.1, forward strand.
TATGAATGGAGTAGTAGCTCATATCAGGCCCTTGGTATTTGTCTGTGTGTAACTCACCTTGTGTGTCACCCGCAGTTGCTGATTCTACGCCGCTGCAGTTGTTTGTGGATATTCCGCTGCTTGTCCGTTATCAGTTGCTGTGTTTTTTCGTATTCTATTGACTTTGTCCGACTTGCAGACAACGCTTGTCAATCCCCGGTCTCACCGGTAATCCGTCATGAGCGGACCCGAGGACGGCCAGGGTCTGGGACCCTCTCCGCCTCCGGCCAATACTGGAGGAAATGAATCCAGTCCGGTCTCCATTCGCAAAAGTCTTCGCTTGGCAGTTCGCTCTCCCGAGCCGGTAGCAGAATATGCACGGCTCCGCGCTCTGCTCAGGGAAAGGGGCATCTCCCCTGTCCCAGGACTGCAAAGTTCTCAACTTTTGGAATTAGCCAAATTGTCCCTGGTTGGCTATGTAGATCCTGATCTCGATCCTGAGATTTCCGACGAGGATGTCGTCGAGCCTACTCCACCCGTCCGGGGCCGAGGACGAGGCCGTGGCGGTAAAAGCAAGAGAAAATCTTCCCCGGCCAAGTCTGCACAAGCACAACCGAAACGGAGGAAAACTGATTCGGCTGCCGTGCCAGATTTCTTCGATGACTTCTCCGTCCACCCGGGAACATCCAGTTCAGCGGGTCCTCCATACGCTCCAGTCCAGGGTTCTTCATATGTTCCAGCCCAGGGTCCTTCCTACGCTCCAGCCCCGACTCAAGATGCTCTGTTAAGTACTATGCAGTCACTAATAGGGTCACTCGGCTCTTTTGATGCCCGGTTAAAAGCGCTGGAAAATCCTCCTCTCCCTGCAGCTCCTCCGATCCCCGTTCCAGTCCAGCCGCAATTCCCCCTCTCTTTTCCCCCTCTTCAACCTGCTTTTTTGCCCTCTCATCCAGTCGCCCCCCCCCCACTTCAAATCATGCAATCAGTCCCGATGAACACATTGGCATCAGCCGTCCCAGCTCCCGAGTTTGGTAGGCCCTACATCTCTCTCTCTGCCAATATATCCCCCAGGCTAAGATCTCAAATTATCCAGGGCAAAAATATAAACCTGGTTAGCATTCTCTTGCCTTCCCCAGAATGCAATAAAAAGGTTGCGGGCGGTCACGATTTTTCGGCCATTCTCAAATCCTCTGACCCCCGTCTCAACAGAGACCTGTCTATCGGTGAGTTTCTGGTAGCGTTTGGCGTCTACCGTGACGTCATCTGTGCTGTTCACCCCCATCTACGCACCGAGCTGGACAGCTACATGGCCCTTGTGGGGGATCTCAATTTAAAATATGGGAAAAACATATTTTATCAATACCACAAAGCTCTGTCCAGTAAAGCAGCCCTGTACATTTCCCATTCCAATTCCCGTTTAAACTGGTCTATTCTCGACACTGAGTTGTTGTTAATGATTGTGGGCGGCCATCAGGCGATATCCTGTTTTTCGTGTGGCGATGTAGGGCACATCGCTCCCCTATGTCCAAAAGCTGTATTCCAAGCCCCCGGCAGCTTCACCCCTGCCAATCCACCCCCGCCCCCTCCCCCCATGCAGCATGACCAGTCCGTTTTCAGGCCTGACCAAACAGACCGTCTTGGTCGCAAGGTGCATACCTTCAATAATATGGCTGTTTGTAACAATTTCAATTTAGGTGTGTGCACATACCCCAATTGTGTTTTTCTACACGTTTGCAGCGCCTGTAGGGAGGCTCATCCACGCTCCATGTGCACGCGGATTCCGCGCAGGACCCGCCCTCCACCGAAATAGGGCATCAATCTGGACACCACGCTTATGTGTCCAGCGTCTCTTCCCCTCCAGAACTGACTCGCATTCGCGAGATAGCGTCGTCATATTTGTCAGCAGTTTCATTGACCAAACGTGATATCCTGTCTCTTCTCGGCCACTTTAATTTGCCATGCGCATCATTCCACAACATCTCCACGACACAGTAACCCTCAATGAAGGATGCCGTTCTGATATTAACTTCTGGTCTCTTTTGCTAGATGACTGGAACGGCATCACCTTCTTCTATGATCAAATAGTGTCATCGGCTGATGACTTAAATTTCTCCACAGATGCAGCTCCATCTGTAGGTTTTGGGGGTTTTTTCCAAGGCCACTGGTTCGCAGGCGAATGGCCTCAGCAGTTTAGCAGATTGGATCAATCATCCGCTCTTTATGAGATGCATCTGATAGTGGCAGCCTGTCACATGTGGGGGCGTTTCTGGGGGCGTAAACGCATAGCAGTCAAATGTGATAATGCTGCTGTAGTCGGCATCATTAACAAAGGCGTTCTACCTCCCCAGACATCATGCCTTTTGTCAGGCCTAACATGGCTCTCTGTCTCTCACAACTTTATCATAGTTGCTAAGCATGTCCCAGGCCATCTCAACTTAGCATAAGCTTGTATCCAATCCCCTTTTTGCCCCTATATTGCTATGATCCTATATTTAAAGCTTAGACCATTTACTGGCCCTTCTTCACCTCTCTTTTTGATCACCCCTCATCAGCATATGTCTAGATCATGGTTCATTCATCATTTTAAGATGACTCTGCAGAGGTGTAACCTCCCTGCAGAAAATTATTCTAGCCATTCATTTAGAATTGGTGCAGCATCAACAGCTGCTATGCAAGGAGTATCTTCAGCCTCTCTCCAACAACTGGGGCGCTGGTCGTCTTCAGCCTATGCTGTCTATGTTCGACCAGAGCAAGATGCCATTCTATCAGCTCAAAGGTCCCTCCTTCCATAATTTGGTAAGCCATTCATGCATATCTTGGTGGTGTTTCATTCTCAATCCCTTTGCAATGTCATTCCCTATGTTCTAAATATTTACCCCATTCACCCTGCTGTGTTATTGTGCATTCGGTTGGCTGAGGTCAAACCCGGAATAAGTTACATTAAAACGAATGTATAGTGCTACAGGTTGCTGAAGCAAGCCCGGGATAAGTCACATAGTGCTACCGGTTGCTGAGAGCAAGCCCTGGATAAGTCACATTAAGCCGAATGTATAAGCTACCGGTTGACGGGGTCAAGCCCAGGATAAGTCTTATTCAGGTTAATGTATAAGCTACCGGTTGACGGGGTCAAGCCCGGGATAAGTCTTATTCAGGTTAATGTTTAAGCTACCGGTTGACGGGGTCAAGCCCGGGATAAGTCTTATTCAGGTTATTCAGGTTAATGTATAAGCTACCGGTTGACAGGGTCAAGCCCGGGATAAGTCTTATTCAGGTTAATGTATAAGCTACCGGTTGACGGGGTCAAGCCCGGGATAAGTCTTATTCAGGTTAATGTATAAGCTACCGGTTGACGGGGTCAAGCCCGGGATAAGTCTTATTCAGGTTAATGTATAAGCTACCGGTTGACGGGGTCAAGCCCGGGATAAGTCTTATTCAGGTTAATGTATAAGCTACCGGTTGACGGGGTCAAGCCCGGGATAAGTCTTATTCAGGTTAATGTATAAGCTACCGGTTGACGGGGTCAAGCCCGGGATAAGTCTTATTCAGGTTAATGTATAAGCTACCGGTTGACGGGGTCAAGCCCGGGATAAGTCTTATTCAGGTTAATAAGTGTTATTCAGGTTAATGTATAAGCTACCGGTTGACAGGGTCAAGCCCGGGATAAGTCTTATTCAGGTTAATGTATAAGCTACCGGTTGACGGGGTCAAGCCCGGGATAAGTCTTATTCAGGTTAATAAGTGTTATTCAGGTTAATGTATAAGCTACCGGTTGACGGGGTCAAGCCCGGGATAAGTCTTATTCAGGTTAATAAGTGTTATTCAGGTTAATGTATAAGCTACCGGTTGACAGGGTCAAGCCCGGGATAAGTCTTATTCAGGTTAATGTATAAGCTACCGGTTGACGGGGTCAAGCCCGGGATAAGTCTTATTCAGGTTAATGTATAAGCTACCGGTTGACGGGGTCAAGCCCGGGATAAGTCTTATTCAGGTAATGTATAAGCTACCGGTTGACGGGGTCAAGCCCGGGATAAGTCTTATTCAGGTTAATAAGTCTTATTCAGGTTAATGTATAAGCTACCGGTTGACGGGGTCAAGCCCGGGATAAGTCTTATTCAGGTTAATGTATAAGCTACCGGTTGACGGGGTCAAGCCCGGGATAAGTCTTATTCAGGTAATGTATAAGCTACCGGTTGACGGGGTCAAGCCCGGGATAAGTCTTATTCAGGTTAATGTATAAGCTACCGGTTGACGGGGTCAAGCCCGGGATAAGTCTTATTCAGGTTAATAAGTCTTATTCAGGTTAATGTATAAGCTACCGGTTGACGGGGTCAAGCCCGGGATAAGTCTTATACAGGCGAATGTATAAGCTACCGGTTGACGGGGTCAAGCCCGGGATAAGTCTTATACAGGCGAATGTATAAGCTACCGGTTGACGAGGTCAAGCCCGGGATAAGTCTTATTCAGGTTAATGTATAAGCTACCGGTTGTCGGGGTCAAGCCCGGGATAAGTCTTATACAGGCGAATGTATAAGCTACCGGTTGACGAGCTCAAGCCCGGGATAAGTCTTATTCAGTCTTAATTTCATTTATATTAATTTTATCTTTGGCAAGCTCCATGATCCCCTCCATGCATTTCATTTGTCCCATTTTAACTTTATGTTTCTTTTGGGGGGTTCTCTATCCTATACATCAGTGACGTCCTCCTCTTGCTCAGGAGGAGCGAGATCACATCATGGAGTCATATGCCAAATCTAAATGTTGTTCGTCCATTCATTAAAGTTTGTTATACCTTTCTTCTAGTCTCTCATTATTGAAATGATGTCTTAGACAATTTTCAATAATGAAGGCTACCTTAGTCAATACCTGATTAAACTATCGTATTCATTCATTCATTGATTCCTTCCATTCATCTTTATTTCCCCTGCAGTCAACGCCTTGTTCAGGTTATGTCACTCAGTCATAAATAGACACGCCCCCTTCAATCCTGTCCAATCACTGTGTCCCACGCTTTCCCACGCTTTCCCTCGCTCTGGCCTGCTGGCCAATCACTTGAATGGAGTATCTTATGAATGGAGTAGTAGCTCATATCAGGCCCTTGGTATTTGTCTGTGTGTAACTCACCTTGTGTGTCACCCGCAGTTGCTGATTCTACGCCGCTGCAGTTGTTTCGACCCTCCTCCTCCCCTGAACACCACCATGTCATGACTCCTGTTGAACTCCCTATGGGGGGTTCTCTATCCTATACATCAGTGACGTCCTCCTCTTGCTCAGGAGGAGCGAGATCACATCATGGAGTCATATGCCAAATCTAAATGTTGTTCGTCCATTCATTAAAGTTTGTTATACCTTTCTTCTAGTCTCTCATTATTGAAATGCATTCACACTCATCAACAATAACATCATCCTCTATCTGTCATCCACCCATCACTCATTCAGTAAGAATCCTATCTATCTCACATCACACTCAAATCAACTCAAATATACTGAAACTTATAGCATGCAAAATCAGCCACTCACACCCCCATGTAATAATCCTCCTCATTATGTTTTATCATATTACAATCCCTCAAACTCATCCCCCTCATCCAACATCAAAGATCAGCTTATGTAATATTCCTTAACTAAACCACTTCATTAGTTTACACTGAAATCCCCATAACACCTTAATATCTCATTCCAGCCATCTGATTCTTTTTTCCCAAACTACAAAAGTTCACACATCCACATCCATTCAACCCACTATACACCAGACTCATCCCCCAATCAACATACATACATAAGCAATATCAGAAACACTGCTTCTGAATACACAAATCTCCTTATAATCCCCTCATTAAATCTATAACTAGCCAAAAGCTTCTAAAGGCCCTCTTCGCTTATTTCTTGTTGTTCAAACACTAAACCCCCATTTCCTATCATTATTGTTATGTCAACCTTTGATACATAAGCAGCAACTTTATCCTATGCACTCTCCCCTATACTAACCCCATTACTCAATTTACTTTTACTTAAGATGTCAACTTTTAAGAAATCACACCTCTCTCTAAACAACCTCCTAAATACAGTTATCTCCCCCCTAATAACCTACTTCAATCATTACACAATTTTGGATTTCATCAATACTCTATCAGCTGTAACTAATTACTCAACCAGCAAATCGCTCTTTACACTGCATTAAACATTAACACTATCAACTATAAACCCCCACTCTTGAGTTCTCAAGTCATATATACTAAAATAATTTGCTAAAACCACAACACTAATAGGAGGCCTCAAAATCCAAATCAAAAACAGAATTTGTGATCTTCAAAAATCCCCACAACTGCCCATCTTTATAATATAACTCAGAAACTAGTTCAGTGTACTATATATAACCTGTGTTTGCATCTATGTATCTCCTCATACATACAATACAATTCATCTTCAGTCAGTCTATATCGTCTATAGGAAGATACACAGCAGACTTCTCAAATTTCCCCATAATCTATTTTTGTCATTTTTAATTGCAATAAAACTTCCAAACCATACGGATAATAGAGCCATATTTTCAAGTTTACAACTCATTGCCAATGACAGCATTATCAACATCAAGATTTCATTGTGCCTTTTTCTTTCTCTTAGGGAGGGACCAGTTCCCCTGTCAGGTAATCATTGGGGAGGGAGTAAACCCCATACCTTCATAACAGCTGATGGGAGCATTTTCTTTTCAGCTTTACAACCTTCTGTCTTTTTGGCATACTTTAAAATGCAGCTCTAGATACATATGTTCCATTCAGTCTCATTGACTTCCTCACAATGCATATAAACCCCCAATTAATCATCCACCTGTGTATCCACCTGTGTAATCAATGTGATGTAGCATATTATTTTATCACCTGTGATCAAAAAGTTAATAGAAAGATGAGATTAACTTTATCATTCCCCAAGAAAATTTGCTTCCCCCTATTTGTAGTCATATAATAACTATTTATGTATGATGCATAACCTAAAATTAATGACTCTGACACACAAGCTGTGTTTAACTCCTTAGTATTTTAGTATTGCCTTAGTCCAGTGTGTTACAGCATAACTTCAATAACACTGATTCATCCAGGTCTCCCCCAGCCAAGCTTATGGGATAGATGATAGCATCATCTAACCAGGCCCCATAACAATTTTAATATGATCACATCTATAATTTACACTCCACCCCTCTGTTCTCCCACACTAATGCTTCTATCAAAAAGCCACAAAATAATTTATCTTTTTAATCAATAGGGCCTCCCTTTTCGTGAAGTAGTCAAATAGCAAACACCTGTAGGGTTCATTAGGTATTGTTCTATACTATATGCAGATATTAATTTCACACACTCAGGTGTGACAATCATTGGGACTTTACTCTATTTTACTTTTATTCTCTACAGAAGCAATCAAGTAATTAAAATTGCTCAATTGGATTGACTTAAACCTCAAATATCAAATCATGTATGCCAAAAACCCCATCTCAGTATATCTGACTGATTAACTCTGCTGATGACATCGTTTTTCCCTTTTTCCATAACTATTAGACTATCTCTCCTCCCTAACAATGTGCTATTCTTTCCCCCCAAACATCCTGAACGCTCAATAATCACTAAGGTTGCTGGTTCAACTCCATCCAAATATTCTAATGCAATCTCTATTCACTATCCCCTATCAATATTTCAACATGCATCATCAATTAACTCCCATTCAGTATACCCCAATCAACTTCTATCCACAACCAAGAATGAATCAGAGCTACAGATTCCTTGGCACCTCAAATAAACACCCCCATCCATCAAAACAGCCTAATAAATGTTTCCTAATCACTCAATTTAAACTGGAGCTCTTATATAGGCTACTGATTATCAAACCTCAGTCAATGTTATCTCTAGCCTAAATAATTTCATATACCATCTATCTGTGTTTCATACTCTGTTAGCTAACCCCCAGGAAGACAAACTCACTTCAACATGAAACACCCACACACAAAGAATTTACAACCTAATCACCAATGCCCTCTGCAATCACCCCCTAACTCATTCACCTCAATAAACAACATTCTCCACTCATCCCGTTCCAGCAATAAAGCAACTCATCCAACCATTCAATACTGAACATTCATTCACACCAATATCTATAACCCCATATTAGCAAGCAACTAATCCACTTCACAACTAACACAGAGCAGAGTAATTCATTCACCAATCTATCAATTTCCTCCGTTCACTCCTTCACAGCCTCAGGCTGACGCTGACTAGGTCTCTTATACGCTCACACATGCCCACTCGCTCTCTCTCGCTCCCCCACTCACTCACTCGCTGTGTAAAATGACTCCCCTTCACATGCGGTGTGTGAGTCAAGGATCACACTGTGAACTGATCACTCGTTTTAATAGCAAGAGCTGCATGCAGATGTGATATCGATCTGGCTATTTAAATTTAAAAATAGACTAAAGACTTTTATATTTACCGTCACTTTCAACTGCTGACAGCTACTATGCAAACCCAATGAGTCCTCTACAAGTCCAGCTCTCTCTGCAACTGCCGCGCCTGTTGTTTATTGCACTTTTTATACTCCTTTTTTTTTAAGTTTTGTTGTGATGCTTTTAAATATCCGTTTTACTCTCTTCTTTTATTCTATTTTCCTGTCAACCATTTTATGTGAAGCACTTTGAATTGCCTCTGTGTATAAAATGTGCAATACAACTAAACTTGACTTGACTTCACTTGACTTCACGCTACCGATACTCCATCACACAGGCACCGCTAGAGGCACGCTGATAGGCTTAGCATGTAAACACTACGGCAGCTCACAGTAGACAAACATAACATGCGATTATCAAATCACCTCCCATTCTCTTAAAAGGCTCCACACATTATTGTGCTACTTCTCTACCACTAAGTGTAGTCGCAGACTGTAGTTCAATCATGGAAGACCAAATAAGGCATTAATAGAGCACCCCATGCTGTCATAACCCTCAGCCCAAATGACGTCACTAAATGACGTCTCCATCTCCGACGTCACCTTCTCCATGACGTCCCAAATGACATCAGTTATGACATCATAAATGACATCATAAATGACATCAGTTATGACATCATAAATGCCCTTCTCCCAAATGACATCAGTTATGACATCATAAATGACATCAGTTATGACATCATAAATGCCCTTCTCCTGGTACTATATAAAGCCCCCATCACCACAGCTTAAATCACACTTGTGCAGTCATCACTCACCTTGTGTCAGCATCACGCATTCATCCAGCATCTCCAGAGCAAAAAGCTTCATTCAGTCCAGCACCATGTCCGAGTCCGAAAACGAGCAGCAAAGTTTCAGCTCCACCGTGGACGCTTTCCTCCAGAGCACATTCAACGCCCCGGCCAGCCTCGGGCAAATCCCCAATCCCCAGGCTCCATCTCCGGGCGTCACAGGCGTCTCATGGGACGCTCCCCTCACCAGGGGCCGCGGCCGCAAAAGAAGATCCAACGTCAAGGAGGTCCTCGTCTCGCCTGGATCTCAGTCCGCACAGCACTCCGGAGGCCGCGGCCGCGGCAAAAGAGCCCAGAAGTCCACCTCCCCCGGATCTCAGTCCGCACAGCACTCCGGAGGCCGTGGCCGCAGAAAAAGAGCCCAGAAGTCCACCTCCAAGAAAGGCCCAGCGAAGCGCACCACGACCGCCGGCTCCTCGGCGGACGCGCCAAGGCTCCAGCCCCTCCAGGCCTCCAAGATCCCCTGATCGCAACGATGTCTTCACTGGTCGGGTCCCTCATCGACATCGATGCCCGGCCGAGGACGCTCGCGAGCCCCATGCTCCCCACGGCAGCAGCCCAAACAGCCCTGCCCCAGGTTTCAGGTCGTATCCCCCCTTTTCAGCAGCATCTCTTCCGGCGGCCGCACTCATTGCAGGCCGGGTGCCAATCCCCGAGCAACTCTGCCCTGTTGCATACGGCCGCTTCCCTCTCCCGCGTCCGGTCGGGTATTATCAAACATGCATTTAGTCCCTGGTTTCAGTCAACGTTGCGGCATTGCTGCTGCACTCATTTCAGGCCGGGTGCCAATCCCTTAGCATACGGCATACGGCATACGGCCGCTTCCCTCTCCCGTGTCCATTCGGGTTTTAACAACATGCCTCTAGTCCCAGTTTCCAGTCAACCTTTTCTTTTTCATAGCATGGCTCCTCTCTTACGCATCCAATCCATCGATCCAATCCCAGTCATTTAGATAAAGCATAACCCTTGTAAACTTTTCCGGCCATGCTGAGTAGCGCGCTAGCTACCTGGCTAGCCACCGGCCTTCCATGCTATACTGCGCATGCGCGTGGCTGGTCTAGCGTTGCCAAAGATGCGCATTGCAAATGCAAGATGCGACACTATCGTCTCCCGTCGCACGCTTCAGGCAAAATGGCGATAATCATCAGTTCTGCTGTTGCCATCCTTCAAAATATAAGAAAATGTATAGCTCAGCGCTAGAGCGGACTGGCTTGAATGTGGGAAAGCGGGGTTCGAATCCCGTGTGCGCGCTGATATTTTAATTTAAGATCCTGGTGAAATATGGTCTAAATCTGAAAGTTCGATAAACGTCTGCAAATAGTGGGTGAAAAAACTTTCACTTTCAAATTTAAACGTCTTTTCAACCGAAAAATGCTCGCGGGTGGTTCTGGCTTCAGCATATGCTTGAATTAAGTTCTAGAGGTGAATGGTTGCAGAAAAGAGGCACCATGAGTTCCCTACTTTCTCCCAGTAGGGAATCGATCTTCCTCTACGAGATTTACTCTGGTATTGCAAATGCATACGAAGCTTCAGTCTCGATCATAAACAAAAGGTGCTCCTCCCAGTCCACCACGGCTAACGTGCAGTGCAGCATCACCCGGCTTTCCGTTATGCATAACTCGTCAGGTCAGCAGAGCTCATTCCCCGGTCACGGCGCAGTAGATTCAGCAGAGCACATCCCTGGTCACAGCACAGTGGCTACAGCAGAGCATATCCCGGCAGCGTTGCCAGACGTACGATAATTATCGTACCTGTACGATAATTTTGACCTCTGTACGATGTACGATCAATAATCCCCAAATCCCCCAAACGTACGAGAATCTCATCATTTCGTGACACTTAGACGAATCCTACGTCTATCACTCTATCTGTTTATACAATCATCTCTTCAAACAAACATATTTGCAGCTAATACGTGCAGGGTGTTTTGTTGTTGTTGCAACGCAGGCTGAGACCACAGTGTTGAAAAATCATGCCAAGTCCAAAAAGTAGCCTGTGATCAGCGCAGCCCCCCGACATAGGCGCGCCGAAGGCACGCGCGCTGGGGAGGGGGCGTACGATAATTTCACTCCAAAAACGATAATTTTGACCCTCGGGTACGATAATTCAACATTTGCCATCTGGCAACACTGTATCCCGGTCACAGCAGTGGCTCAGCAGAGCATATCCCTGGGCACAGCTCAGCGGCTTCAGCAGAGCTCCTCCCCGGTCACAGCACAGTGGCTTCAGCAAAGCATATCCCTGGTCACAGCACAGTGGTTTCAGCAGAGCTCCTCCCTGGTCACAGCACAGTGGCTTCAGCAAAGCATATCCCCGGTCACAGCACAGTGGCTTCAGCAGAGCTCCTCCCTGGTCACAGCACAGTGGCTCCAGCAAAGCATATAGCCGGGCACAGCACAGTGGCTTCAGCAAAAGTATACCCCCTGGGCACACCTCTTAGAAAATTGGAACGGAATCTCATTTTTCTACGACGAAATCGTCTCGTCTGCCGACGACTTAAAACTTCCTACAGATGCAGCACATTCACTGCTCCCCCTCCCGCTGGACGTCAAAACTAATCAAAAAGGTCATGGCACGAAAACCGCGTGTCTCCACAGCCAGTCTCTGCCTCAACTGAACTAAGTCCACCGTACAACAGCTCAGCCGAGGGTGCGGGTGCAACTCTCCCGAAGTGACAGTACACGACTGTCAAAACAAATGAAAAAGGCCCATAATAGACATACTGTAGACACGCAACTTAAAGTCAAATCCAAGGGGAAAACGTACTTATTAACAATGGTCAGCCCACCTTTAATATTCCAAATGTCAAAATGCACAAATCAGAACGTGCATCTATTAGGAATAGAACGGATAGATAGGAAAACTATGAGAAAAATATCAAGCCTATCTTTGCCTCATACAATTTGGGATAAAGTAAGTGCACAACTAAAGAATATAACATTATGTCTACTCATTTTTAGACATTTTCATGCCATAATAATATAATGCTAAAGGTTAAATATTGCATCTTTAAGCCATTGCTGGCCATGCTCATGCAGGCTGTTGCGACCTTGGTCATTACTGACCTTAAAAAATGCAGGTCATCACTGACCTTTTTCTTTTGGGGGGGTGGTCCCCTCCCGGGGGGGTCCTCCCTTCAACAACTGGGCTGCTGTCCTCATCAGCCATGCGTCCTACATCCATCCAGAGCAAGCTGCTATATCATCAGCCCAAAGATGCCTCCTTCCATGATTGGTAGGAAGTATTAATGCATTTCGTTGGTGGCGGTCTTCTCTCCCAATCCCCGTTTGGTGCCCATGCCCGGGCAATTTGCATATAACCCCATAAGTGTCCTTGCCATTGCTTAACCTCAGTCAGCCCACGTCCTGACAATTTGCACAACCCATCATCCCTGCATTCTGCTTAAACATCAGTCAGCCCATGTCCTGACAAGTCAGCCCCCGTCCTGACAATTTGCTCAACCCATTATCTCTGCATTCTGCTTAAACCTGTCAGCCCACGTCCCGAGAAGTCAGTCCACATCCTGACAACTTGCTCAACCCATTATCCCTGCATCCTGCTTAAACTTCAGTCAGCCCACGTCCTGACAAGTCAGCCAATGTCCCGACGATCTGCATAACCCATCATTCCGGCATTTGCATAAACCTCAATCAGCCCTTGGCCCCCTTTTCCTCATCTCTCCCCATCATCACATGACAGGATCCTGGTTCATCCTTCACTTCAAGACCACACTCCAGAAATGCAACATCCCTGCAGAGAACTATTCCAGTCACTCCTTCAGGATCGGAGCAGCCACATCAGCAGCCATGCAGGGGGCGTCCTCCGCCTCCCTTCAACAACTGGGGCGCTGGTCCTCATCCGCCTATGCATCTTTCATTCGACCAGAGCAAGACACCATATTATCAGCCCAAAGATCCCTCCTTCCATGACTAAAGAGGCAACAAGCACTTCGTTGGTGGTGATCAAACTCTCCTTTTCCTCATCAATGCGCCCATGCCCGGGCTATCCACATCCACGCCCTTGCAACCCCGCTTTGCCTTAAAAAACCCCGGTCAGCCCCTCATCTCCCGACATGCCTAAATTCTCCCCCCGTCAGCCCACGACCTGACTAAAGCATACCCCAGGCGAGCTCCATGACCCCCGTTTTCACTCTCCCAGTTCCTGAAATAACTTTAAATTCCTTTGGGGGATGTCCTATCTCATACAGCACTGACGCCCCTCTCTCATAAGCAAGAGGAGCGTCACATCATGGAGTCATACGCCATACTCAAACTGTCTATTCTGATTCAATAAAGTTTGTTAAAATTATATTACGAGTCTCTCATGATTGAAGTGTAGTCGCAGACTGTAGTTCAATCATGGAAGACCAAATAAGGCATTAATAGAGCACCCCATGCTGTCATAACCCTCAGCCCAAATGACGTCACTAAATGACGTCTCCATCTCCGACGTCACCTTCTCCATGACGTCCCAAATGACATCAGTTATGACATCATAAATGACATCATAAATGACATCAGTTATGACATCATAAATGCCCTTCTCCCAAATGACATCAGTTATGACATCATAAATGACATCAGTTATGACATCATAAATGCCCTTCTCCTGGTACTATATAAAGCCCCCATCACCACAGCTTAAATCACACTTGTGCAGTCATCACTCACCTTGTGTCAGCATCACGCATTCATCCAGCATCTCCAGAGCAAAAAGCTTCATCCCACCACCTCCCCAGATCACCACCAATGTCATGACTCCTGTTGGAAACAAATCCCCTTAGGGGGGATGTCCTATCTCATACAGCACTGACGCCCCTCTCTCATAAGCAAGAGGAGCGTCACATCATGGAGTCCTATCTCATACAGCACTGACGCCCCTCTCTCCTATCTCATACAGCACTGACGCCCCTCTCTCATAAGCAAGAGGAGCGTCACATCATGGAGTCATAATACAGCACTGACGCCCCTCTCTCATAAGCAAGAGGAGCGTCACATCATGGAGTCATACGCCATACTCAAACTGTCTATTCTGATTCAATAAAGTTTGTTAAAATTATATTACGAGTCTCTCATGATTGAAATAAGCTTCTTCACTGTAATACTATTAATCTTTACCAATAATCTTCCCAAATCGTAGCTTACAATAACAAATCTTACATTCCCCATACATTCTTCCCTTCAAACAACCGCTGATTCTAGGCCCCTGATTGCTGATTGGCCAAATCTACTTCCTGCTCCACGCTGCAAAGCACTCTGGGTATTGCAGTTTCAATGTCATATCCTGGTATGGACTGCAGTCAACTGCTATGTTATGTTACCACAGTTAAGACATATGCCATGCTTGTTTACAACTCTGCCCTAGTTTGCAAATGTATTTTCTCCCCATCTAATCATTTTAATTATTAATACCAGCCTATGTGCATCTCACTAAAATACACAAATATTTACCCCCTCATTCTCAAACCCACTACAGCTATAGAAAACCCCCCATTTGTGCTATATATTCTACAGTATACTGCTCCCCGCTGCATAGACTATTAAGCTAAAACGATAAGACATCCCTCTCCTTCTATGTCATAGATAACCGCATTGAATATGTTTAATGGTCACTTTTGGAAGTTGATTTAAAATAAAAACAACTTACTGTAATTAACTTATTTATTACCACTACTACCGTACTGAGCAAACACCCTAACAGCCCTCACCATCTGGTCCCCTACGGCATCCCTGAAAGTTTCCCATTTGACCAAAACAAACAGAGTCTACAGTCATTTAATCATTATTCTAATA
Organism: Poromitra crassiceps; assembly: GCF_964638095.1. Taxonomy (NCBI): domain Eukaryota; kingdom Metazoa; phylum Chordata; class Actinopteri; order Beryciformes; family Melamphaidae; genus Poromitra; species Poromitra crassiceps. Next base: position 123,680 of record NW_028152106.1, read on the forward strand.
CAATATCCCTATACATTCCTATTTATTGAACGCAGCCCTTAGAAGAATATTCCCCACTCGCAGAAATCACCATAACTTCTTCTTGTAGTCTACTTCCCCTATCAATATTTCTTATTACTTAACACCTACTGCAGAGTGGCCTACAGTAACCATTCTCACCTATATCTAATAGCCTACTTCCCTACTTCCGTGTTTTGACTAAACATGTGACTGAATGGGACCAATAAAAGTAAAGAATAACCTCAGCAGCTGTTGCATTTGCCCTCTGGCACACTGTAATCTATCAGTTATTAAATGATATCCACACAAGCTGTACGTAGTAGCTACTGTTATTTATTCAGCCATCTTGAAGTCAGACAAAGTCACGTTAACTCTCGCGAGACTTGACACTAAACTACGGTGTCCTGTATAGCACATTCCATTTTAGCTTCGCATGAATCAGGATGTTACAGCAGTAACCCAGAAAGTTGAATTCAGCAGTGTATTATAAACATGTAAATAAGTAAATAAACCCCAACATAAACTGTTGTATACGTGGCCTAACTACACAACTAGACATTAATCAAAAGACTTCAGTTTAAGTCAGCCTCAAAGAATAACCGCCGCACACAGAGCTTGTGGCGGAAACCTCTCTTTTCCCTCTCCTAGCTAAGTGATGTCACAAATTTGTATAGAGCTCCAGGTAGGCTATCGAGTGGACTACAACTTACACACACTTCTTGATTAGACAACTCATTCAACACCAATCAGGCACCCAATCGTCTTTATAACTGAATATTCACGGATCATTGCACACATACACATCATCATATAGACTACCACTTCAGCCTAACGTTCCCATACGCTACCAAACCATCATAGCAGCCTACACATAAGCCACATCCCTATAGGCTACCACTCCACAGCCTCTCTCTCAAGACACAAACAGTCATCTCATCTCCGCACGCAAGCTATAACCTATCTGTAAAATCCATCTTTGACCAATATTTATTCAGCTTGATAAATGATTATTCCCCGAAATCCTCATTCACACACTAAAGTCATTCTTTTTCACTAAGACAAACTATAATGCATCTCACACCCGCTCAACTCTCCACACAGCCATCCCATATCCTGCCCAACCTTTCCTAACAATAATAACTCAAACAAACAAACACACTCACACAAAGTCCTGTAAGTCCCCCGCGTAACTCATCATTTAGTAGATTACTCCCATATGCCTATTTTATTCCAATCCACTCTTATTCTTACTTAGACTGGCTATTTGAGGTCTGCTTATTCACGCTTTGTTAAAATAATACATGATAGTGTCAGTTGTAACATTGTGACCAATCCATACACGCTCCTCCGAGCATACACCCGCGCACGCACCATCACAGCTGTTCCATCCAGAATCACAATAGACACGTCACCACGCTCCACGCTCCACACCAGTCCCTCATAAAACCATCAGCTCCCCTGCCTATGAATGACAAATATAATGCGCTGGCCAAATATATATTAATTATCTAGTCATTTTATAATCAGTTTCCTATTGGTCCGATCACCACATATTATAAACCCCTTTATTATATTCTAGCAAGATCCCCCGCTAAACTTATACTCTTATTGCTTATTTTGAAAATCTCAAAGGAAATACACGCTCGTATACTCTCGCCAACTTGTAACCAGCCATAAACAACCAACACCCCCTAATCCCTTTAGCGCTATTCCATCGCTGATCAAATAGCAACATTATATCTATATCTATTTACTGATAACATATTATATTTTCTTTACCTATCGACCACACCGTAACGCATTTTCCTCAGACGGAACGTAAATCACCAGCCATCATTTCCACCCGAAGCCTCTCAGAATGATGCACTCCACTGACTTATCTCTGCTCGCTAAACTAAAATTTAATTTATATTCAAATGTACTATTATCTCTATCTCAGCAGTCCTCTTTGATGTGAGGATATCGCGAACTGCTACTCTACCCATTAGACTAAAAATATAATTTAATTAGTTATTATTTCGACCAGTATCTTACAAAGTTGCTACTACATGCTAAATGGCTAACTGCTTTAGCCTCTCGCGAACTAGATCTTCTTCAGTTTCTCAAATCAGTCCTATTAAGATATACTAACATTACATGAATAACCCATAATATAGCCATGGGGCAACCTTTTATTGTACGCATTGGACTAACAATCTAATTTATTTAGCCACTGTTGACTCCTATTTATCTATCATTATTCAACTGGTCTAGCCATCGTGGCAATCAAAGTACCCAATCTGATCTCATCTGATCTCATCTGACCGCGCTGACATTATAATATTAAACCCATTTAAAACATTGCTTTACTTTCATTTATTCCACCACTCACACGATCTGGCCAGATCACACACACATACTCAATCATTCATAGTCTATCATACTACACATAACACATAGCACATAGAACATAACACACAGCACATAGCCTAACACATAACACAGCCTAAACAATAACACATTACCAAACGCGCGTTTCAATATCTCTAAAATCTCATCTCTTATTTCCATATCTCTTATACTCTGACTATTTGCTTTTGGGCCCCAAGATCTATTTACCGTGCGACTTTTTCCAACTTTTTTAGAGTGAAAGACACTCCTTTTTCATTTTAATCTTTCAAAACAGCACACGTATTTTTGCCAAACGGTTTGTGTGATCCCACAATCAATCTATTTAAATTTGCGTTTTCTCAGTTGCCTCGCCAAATCGCTTACACACATTTAATTACTCCCTAGGCAACCGACGACTAGGACCGCATTACCTATATAGCCATAATTGATCAATCCTATGTATCCATAAGCAATACCAATCAATAATTCTAATCACGCTTGGAGGGCGGATTCTAATTATTAATTGTTGTCCTAGTTTACATTAGACAAATTTACTAAAAACTAACAAACATTTCTACTAGAGCAAAACTTAATCAAAGCAGTTATTACACAATCACTCCCACACTGACTTCATTCTAAAAAACGATGTTCAGCGTGTTGGTTTCATTATGTGATTCCAAGTCTATATCTGTCTCAGACTCTAGCTAGCTAGGCTATTGCCTTACTTATCAGATCCGACTCTGTGTGCCAGTTTAACCCTGAAAAGTCTCTCTTATTCTCACTAAAAACTAACAAACATTTCTACTATTCTAAAATCATTGCATTAACTTTAAACAGTTCCATCTTCACTTCTCTCTCCCTACCCCACTAGCGTTCGTGCTGGTCGGCGGGACAGAGCAAACACACAGCGCATCCCAATATTTTAGAGATAGGCCTACTCACCTGCCGTGTGCAGTTGGTCCATCCTGGCCGCCGATTAACCATCTCCGTCTGGCTCGCCACTTTGTCGTGTTTCAAATGCATCGAGAGAAGAAGTAATTCACCACAGAGACATGATGTCTAATTAAAGTATTGTTTTATTTGCATGTGATATCTGACATGGCTCTCTGAAAGAGTCATGGAGAAAGATGGTCTTGAGGGTGTTCTTTCTGACCTCTACAACTCTGAACCTCTGTATTTGAAAACTTCCTTCACTCAGGGCAACTCCCACTTTTAATGCTCTATCATCCAATCATCTCCCTGCTTAGATGTGTATGTGCTGTCTGAGAAGCTGCTTCAGTGTGTCACCTGTCAATCAAACCCCCATCTGACAGCTGTCTCTTTCATCTTTGAAAGGGCCTGCACCGCTTCTTGCTCTTTCCTGCTTAGATGGCCCCACCAAATGGTTTTTATCTGTGTTTACGATGGCTTGCAGGGTTATTGCCCCCTTCTCCTGTCCTCTCACAAACAAAGCCACTATCTAGTGTCACAACAGAATGCTGCATGTCACTGCTTGAGTGCCTTTGAGCATGTGTGCTCATCCTCTCATAAACAAGCCTCTGTTTCTTCTGTGTGTGCGTAACCCCCTAAACTGTACTTTTGTGTGTAAATCTCCTAGTCACCCCCTGAGATGCTATCTAATCCTTTTGTTAAAACTCCTGTGTGTGTCTTCAGCTGTCTATTTATTGCTCCATTCCAATGCTTCAAAGAGGAGCCTGCTTGCCCCTGCCTGCCCTTTTCGTCTCACTAACCTCAACTCCCACTGATTTAGTTAACACTACACTTCATAACTGCACTCCTCTCTTAATGATAAAATATAAGATAATATAAACTATTAAAGGGTCAATGGGCCATATACCACACGGTCTTAGCCTCTCTGGTCTCAACACTCTGTCTGATTTTGGATTTTTTTTTTTTTTTTCCAAAATCAGACTTGACACCAGAGAGGCTGAATACTGCACTGAGTCAATGCGGTCTTAGCCTCTCTGGTCTCAACACTCTGTCTGATTTTGGATTTTTTTTTTTTTTTTCCAAAATCAGACTTGACACCAGAGAGGCTGAATACCGCACTGAGTCAATGCGGTCTTAGCCTCTCTGGTGTCAACACTCTGTCTGATTTTTGATTTTTGATTTTTTTTTTTCAAAATCAGACTTGAAACCAGAGAGGCTGAATACCGCACTGAGTCAATGCAGTCTTAGCCTCTCTTTTCTCAACACTCTGTCTGATTTTGGATTTTTTTTTTTTTTTTCCAAAATCAGACTTGACACCAGAGAGGCTGAATACCGCACTGAGTCAATGCGGTCTTAGCCTCTCTGGTGTCAACACTCTGTCTGATTTTGGATTTTTTTTTTTTTTTTTTCCAAAATCAGACTTGACACCAGAGAGGCTGAATACCGCACTGAGTCAATGCGGTCTTAGCCTCTCTGGTGTCAACACTCTGTCTGATTTTGGATTTTTTTTTTTTTTTTCCAAAATCAGACTTGACACCAGAGAGGCTGAATACCGCACTGAGTCAATGCGGTCTTAGCCTCTCTGGTGTCAACACTCTGTCTGATTTTGGATTTTTTTTTTTTTTTTTTCAAAATCAGACTTGACACACGAGAGGCTGAATACCGCACTGAGTCAATGCGGTCTTAGCCTCTCTGGTCTCAACACTCTGTCTGATTTTTTTTTTTTTTTTTTTTTTTTTTTTTTTCCAAAATCAGACTTGACACCAGAGAGGCTGAATACCGCACTGAGTCAATGCGGTCTTAGCCTCTCTGGTGTCAACACTCTGTCTGATTTTGGATTTTTTTTTTTTTTTTTCCAAAATCAGACTTGACACCAGAGAGGCTGAATACCGCACTGAGTCAATGCGGTCTTAGCCTCTCTGGTGTCAACACTCTGTCTGATTTTGGATTTTTTTTTTTTTTTTTCCAAAATCAGACTTGACACCAGAGAGGCTGAATACCGCACTGAGTCAATGCGGTCTTAGCCTCTCTGGTCTCAACACTGTCTGATTTTGGATTTTTTTTTTTTTTTTCCAAAATCAGACTTGACTCCAGAGAGGCTGAATACCGCACTGAGTCAATGCGGTCTTAGCCTCTCTGGTGTCAACACTCTGTCTGATTTTTGATTTTTTTTTTTTTTTCCAAAATCAGACTTGACACCAGAGAGGCTGAATACCGCACTGAGTCAATGCGGTCTTAGCCTCTCTGGTCTCAACACTCTGTCTGATTTTGGATTTTTTTTTTTTTTTTCCAAAATCAGACTTGACACCAGAGAGGCTGAATACTGCACTGAGTCAATGCGGTCTTAGCCTCTCTGGTCTCAACACTCTGTCTGATTTTGGATTTTTTTTTTTTTTTTCCAAAATCAGACTTGACACCAGAGAGGCTGAATACCGCACTGAGTCAATGCGGTCTTAGCCTCTCTGGTGTCAACACTCTGTCTGATTTTTGATTTTTGATTTTTTTTTTTTCAAAATCAGACTTGAAACCAGAGAGGCTGAATACCGCACTGAGTCAATGCAGTCTTAGCCTCTCTTTTCTCAACACTCTGTCTGATTTTGGATTTTTTTTTTTTTTTTCCAAAATCAGACTTGACACCAGAGAGGCTGAATACCGCACTGAGTCAATGCGGTCTTAGCCTCTCTGGTGTCAACACTCTGTCTGATTTTGGATTTTTTTTTTTTTTTTTCCAAAATCAGACTTGACACCAGAGAGGCTGAATACCGCACTGAGTCAATGCGGTCTTAGCCTCTCTGGTCTCAACACTCTGTCTGATTTTGGATTTTTTTTTTTTTTTCCAAAATCAGACTTGACACCAGAGAGGCTGAATACCGCACTGAGTCAATGCGGTCTTAGCCTCTCTGGTGTCAACACTCTGTCTGATTTTTGATTTTTGATTTTTTTTTTTTCAAAATCAGACTTGAAACCAGAGAGGCTGAATACCGCACTGAGTCAATGCGGTCTTAGCCTCTCTTTTCAACACTCTGTCTGATTTTGGATTTTTTTTTTTTTTTTTCCAAAATCAGACTTGACACCAGAGAGGCTGAATACCGCACTGAGTCAATGCGGTCTTAGCCTCTCTGGTGTCAACACTCTGTCTGATTTTGGATTTTTTTTTTTTTTTTCCAAAATCAGACTTGACACCAGAGAGGCTGAATACCGCACTGAGTCAATGCGGTCTTAGCCTCTCTGGTGTCAACACTCTGTCTGATTTTGGATTTTTTTTTTTTTTTTTTCAAAATCAGACTTGACACACGAGAGGCTGAATACCGCACTGAGTCAATGCGGTCTTAGCCTCTCTGGTCTCAACACTCTGTCTGATTTTTTTTTTTTTTTTTTTTCCAAAATCAGACTTGACACCAGAGAGGCTGAATACCGCACTGAGTCAATGCGGTCTTAGCCTCTCTGGTGTCAACACTCTGTCTGATTTTGGATTTTTTTTTTTTTTTTCCAAAATCAGACTTGACACCAGAGAGGCTGAATACCGCACTAAGTCAATGCAGTCTTAGCCTCTCTGGTCTCAACACTCTGTCTGATTTTGGATTTTTTTTTTTTTTTTTCCAAAATCAGACTTGACACCAGAGAGGCTGAATACCGCACTGAGTCAATGCGGTCTTAGCCTCTCTGGTGTCAACACTCTGTCTGATTTTGGATTTTTTTTTTTTTTTTCCAAAATCAGACTTGACACCAGAGAGGCTGAATACCGCACTGAGTCAATGCGGTCTTAGCCTCTCTGGTCTCAACACTCTGTCTGATTTTGGATTTTCTTTTTTTTTTTCCAAAATCAGACTTGACACCAGAGAGGTTGAATACCGCACTGAGTCAATGCGGTCTTAGCCTCTCTGGTGTCAACACTCTGTCTGATTTTGGATTTTTTTTTTTTTTTTCCAAAATCAGACTTGACACCAGAGAGGCTGAATACCGCACTGAGTCAATGCGGTCTTAGCCTCTCTGGTGTCAACACTCTGTCTGATTTTTGATTTTTGATTTTTTTTTTTTTCAAAATCAGACTTGAAACCAGAGAGGCTGAATACCGCACTGAGTCAATGCGGTCTTAGCCTCTCTTTTCTCAACACTCTGTCTGATTTTGGATTTTTTTTTTTTTTTTTCCAAAATCAGACTTGACACCAGAGAGGCTGAATACCGCACTGAGTCAATGCGGTCTTAGCCTCTCTGGTGTCAACACTCTGTCTGATTTTGGATTTTTTTTTTTTTTTTTTCCAAAATCAGACTTGACACCAGAGAGGCTGAATACCGCACTAAGTCAATGCGGTCTTAGCCTCTCTGGTCTCAACACTCTGTCTGATTTTGGATTTTTTTTTTTTTTTTTCCAAAATCAGACTTGACACCAGAGAGGCTGAATACCGCACTGAGTCAATGCGGTCTTAGCCTCTCTGGTGTCAACACTCTGTCTGATTTTGGATTTTTTTTTTTTTTTCCAAAAATCAGACTTGACACCAGAGAGGCTGAATACCGCACTGAGTCAATGCGGTCTTAGCCTCTCTGGTCTCAACACTCTATCTGATTTTGGATTTTCTTTTTTTTTTTCCAAAATCAGACTTGACACCAGAGAGGTTGAATACCGCACTGAGTCAATGCGGTCTTAGCCTCTCTGGTGTCAACACTCTGTCTGATTTTGGATTTTTTTTTTTTTTTTTCCAAAATCAGACTTGACACCAGAGAGGCTGAATACTGCACTGAGTCAATGCGGTCTTAGCCTCTCTGGTCTCAACACTCTGTCTGATTTTGGATTTTTTTTTTTTTTTTTCCAAAATCAGACTTGACACCAGAGAGGCTGAATACCGCACTGAGTCAATGCGGTCTTAGCCTCTCTGGTGTCAACACTCTGTCTGATTTTTGATTTTTGATTTTTTTTTTTTCAAAATCAGACTTGAAACCAGAGAGGCTGAATACCGCACTGAGTCAATGCGGTCTTAGCCTCTCTTTTCTCAACACTCTGTCTGATTTTGTATATATTTTTTTTTTTTCCAAAATCAGACTTGACACCAGAGAGGCTGAATACCGCACTGAGTCAATGCGGTCTTAGCCTCTCTGGTGTCAACACTCTGTCTGATTTTGGATTTTTTTTTTTTTTTTTCCAAAATCAGACTTGACACCAGAGAGGCTGAATACCGCACTGAGTCAATGCGGTCTTAGCCTCTCTGGTCTCAACACTCTGTCTGATTTTGGATTTTTTTTTTTTTTTTCCAAAATCAGACTTGACACCAGAGAGGCTGAATACCGCACTGAGTCAATGCGGTCTTAGCCTCTCTGGTGTCAACACTGTCTGATTTTGGATTTTTTTTTTTTTTTTTCCAAAATCAGACTTGACACCAGAGAGGCTGAATACCGCACTGAGTCAATGCGGTCTTAGCCTCTCTGGTCTCAACACTCTGTCTGATTTTGGATTTTTTTTTTTTTTCCAAAATCAGACTTGACACCAGAGAGGCTGAATACCGCACTGAGTCAATGCGGTCTTAGCCTCTCTGGTGTCAACACTCTGTCTGATTTTGGATTTTTTTTTTTTTTTTCCAAAATCAGACTTGACACCAGAGAGGCTGAATACCGCACTGAGTCAATGCGGTCTTAGCCTCTCTGGTGTCAACACTCTGTCTGATTTTTGATTTTTGATTTTTTTTTTTTCAAAATCAGACTTGAAACCAGAGAGGCTGAATACCGCACTGAGTCAATGCGGTCTTAGCCTCTCTTTTCAACACTCTGTCTGATTTTGGATTTTTTTTTTTTTTTTTCCAAAATCAGACTTGACACCAGAGAGGCTGAATACCGCACTGAGTCAATGCGGTCTTAGCCTCTCTGGTGTCAACACTCTGTCTGATTTTGGATTTTTTTTTTTTTTTTCCAAAATCAGACTTGACACCAGAGAGGCTGAATACCGCACTGAGTCAATGCGGTCTTAGCCTCTCTGGTGTCAACACTCTGTCTGATTTTGGATTTTTTTTTTTTTTTTTTTCAAAATCAGACTTGACACACGAGAGGCTGAATACCGCACTGAGTCAATGCGGTCTTAGCCTCTCTGGTCTCAACACTCTGTCTGATTTTTTTTTTTTTTTTTTTTTTTCCAAAATCAGACTTGACACCAGAGAGGCTGAATACCGCACTGAGTCAATGCGGTCTTAGCCTCTCTGGTGTCAACACTCTGTCTGATTTTGGATTTTTTTTTTTTTTTTCCAAAATCAGACTTGACACCAGAGAGGCTGAATACCGCACTAAGTCAATGCGGTCTTAGCCTCTCTGGTCTCAACACTCTGTCTGATTTTGGATTTTTTTTTTTTTTTTTCCAAAATCAGACTTGACACCAGAGAGGCTGAATACCGCACTGAGTCAATGCGGTCTTAGCCTCTCTGGTGTCAACACTCTGTCTGATTTTGGATTTTTTTTTTTTTTTTCCAAAATCAGACTTGACACCAGAGAGGCTGAATACCGCACTGAGTCAATGCGGTCTTAGCCTCTCTGGTCTCAACACTCTGTCTGATTTTGGATTTTCTTTTCTTTTTTCCAAAATCAGACTTGACACCAGAGAGGTTGAATACCGCACTGAGTCAATGCGGTCTTAGCCTCTCTGGTGTCAACACTCTGTCTGATTTTGGATTTTTTTTTTTTTTTTCCAAAATCAGACTTGACACCAGAGAGGCTGAATACTGCACTGAGTCAATGCGGTCTTAGCCTCTCTGGTGTCAACACTCTGTCTGATTTTGGATTTTTTTTTTTTTTTTTTCAAAATCAGACTTGACACACGAGAGGCTGAATACCGCACTGAGTCAATGCGGTCTTAGCCTCTCTGGTCTCAACACTCTGTCTGATTTTGGGGTTTTTTTTTTTTTTTTTTTTTCCAAAATCAGACTTGACACCAGAGAGGCTGAATACCGCACTGAGTCAATGCGGTCTTAGCCTCTCTGGTGTCAACACTCTGTCTGATTTTGGATTTTTTTTTTTTTTTTTTTCCAAAATCAGACTTGACACCAGAGAGGCTGAATACCGCACTAAGTCAATGCGGTCTTAGCCTCTCTGGTCTCAACACTCTGTCTGATTTTGGATTTTTTTTTTTTTTTTTCCAAAATCAGACTTGACACCAGAGAGGCTGAATACCGCACTGAGTCAATGCGGTCTTAGCCTCTCTGGTGTCAACACTCTGTCTGATTTTGGATTTTTTTTTTTTTTTCCAAAAATCAGACTTGACACCAGAGAGGCTGAATACCGCACTGAGTCAATGCGGTCTTAGCCTCTCTGGTCTCAACACTCTATCTGATTTTGGATTTTCTTTTTTTTTTTCCAAAATCAGACTTGACACCAGAGAGGTTGAATACCGCACTGAGTCAATGCGGTCTTAGCCTCTCTGGTGTCAACACTCTGTCTGATTTTGGATTTTTTTTTTTTTTTTCCAAAATCAGACTTGACACCAGAGAGGCTGAATACTGCACTGAGTCAATGCGGTCTTAGCCTCTCTGGTCTCAACACTCTGTCTGATTTTGGATTTTTTTTTTTTTTTTTCCAAAATCAGACTTGACACCAGAGAGGCTGAATACCGCACTGAGTCAATGCGGTCTTAGCCTCTCTGGTGTCAACACTCTGTCTGATTTTTGATTTTTGATTTTTTTTTTTTCAAAATCAGACTTGAAACCAGAGAGGCTGAATACCGCACTGAGTCAATGCGGTCTTAGCCTCTCTTTTCTCAACACTCTGTCTGATTTTGTATTTTTTTTTTTTTTTTCCAAAATCAGACTTGACACCAGAGAGGCTGAATACCGCACTGAGTCAATGCGGTCTTAGCCTCTCTGGTGTCAACACTCTGTCTGATTTTGGATTTTTTTTTTTTTTTTTCCAAAATCAGACTTGACACCAGAGAGGCTGAATACCGCACTGAGTCAATGCGGTCTTAGCCTCTCTGGTCTCAACACTCTGTCTGATTTTGGATTTTTTTTTTTTTTTTCCAAAATCAGACTTGACACCAGAGAGGCTGAATACCGCACTGAGTCAATGCGGTCTTAGCCTCTCTGGTGTCAACACTGTCTGATTTTGGATTTTTTTTTTTTTTTTTCCAAAATCAGACTTGACACCAGAGAGGCTGAATACCGCACTGAGTCAATGCGGTCTTAGCCTCTCTGGTCTCAACACTCTGTCTGATTTTGGATTTTTTTTTTTTTTCCAAAATCAGACTTGACACCAGAGAGGCTGAATACCGCACTGAGTCAATGCGGTCTTAGCCTCTCTGGTGTCAACACTCTGTCTGATTTTGGATTTTTTTTTTTTTTTTTCCAAAATCAGACTTGACACCAGAGAGGCTGAATACCGCACTGAGTCAATGCGGTCTTAGCCTCTCTGGTGTCAACACTCTGTCTGATTTTGGATTTTTTTTTTTTTTTTTTCAAAATCAGACTTGACACACGAGAGGCTGAATACCGCACTGAGTCAATGCGGTCTTAGCCTCTCTGGTCTCAACACTCTGTCTGATTTTGGGTTTTTTTTTTTTTTTTTTTTTTCCAAAATCAGACTTGACACCAGAGAGGCTGAATACCGCACTGAGTCAATGCGGTCTTAGCCTCTCTGGTGTCAACACTCTGTCTGATTTTGGATTTTTTTTTTTTTTTTTTCAAAAATCAGACTTGACACCAGAGAGGCTGAATACCGCACTAAGTCAATGCGGTCTTAGCCTCTCTGGTCTCAACACTCTGTCTGATTTTGGATTTTTTTTTTTTTTTTTCCAAAATCAGACTTGACACCAGAGAGGCTGAATACCGCACTGAGTCAATGCGGTCTTAGCCTCTCTGGTGTCAACACTCTGTCTGATTTTGGATTTTTTTTTTTTTTCCAAAAATCAGACTTGACACCAGAGAGGCTGAATACCGCACTGAGTCAATGCGGTCTTAGCCTCTCTGGTCTCAACACTCTATCTGATTTTGGATTTTCTTTTTTTTTTTCCAAAATCAGACTTGACACCAGAGAGGTTGAATACCGCACTGAGTCAATGCGGTCTTAGCCTCTCTGGTGTCAACACTCTGTCTGATTTTGGATTTTTTTTTTTTTTTTCCAAAATCAGACTTGACACCAGAGAGGCTGAATACTGCACTGAGTCAATGCGGTCTTAGCCTCTCTGGTCTCAACACTCTGTCTGATTTTGGATTTTTTTTTTTTTTTTCCAAAATCAGACTTGACACCAGAGAGGCTGAATACCGCACTGAGTCAATGCGGTCTTAGCCTCTCTGGTGTCAACACTCTGTCTGATTTTTGATTTTTGATTTTTTTTTTTTCAAAATCAGACTTGAAACCAGAGAGGCTGAATACCGCACTGAGTCAATGCGGTCTTAGCCTCTCTTTTCTCAACACTCTGTCTGATTTTGTATTTTTTTTTTTTTTTTCCAAAATCAGACTTGACACCAGAGAGGCTGAATACCGCACTGAGTCAATGCGGTCTTAGCCTCTCTGGTGTCAACACTCTGTCTGATTTTGGATTTTTTTTTTTTTTTTTCCAAAATCAGACTTGACACCAGAGAGGCTGAATACCGCACTGAGTCAATGCGGTCTTAGCCTCTCTGGTCTCAACACTCTGTCTGATTTTGGATTTTTTTTTTTTTTTTCCAAAATCAGACTTGACACCAGAGAGGCTGAATACCGCACTGAGTCAATGCGGTCTTAGCCTCTCTGGTGTCAACACTGTCTGATTTTGGATTTTTTTTTTTTTTTTTCCAAAATCAGACTTGACACCAGAGAGGCTGAATACCGCACTGAGTCAATGCGGTCTTAGCCTCTCTGGTGTCAACACTCTGTCTGATTTTGGATTTTTTTTTTTTTTTTCCAAAATCAGACTTGACACCAGAGAGGCTGAATACCGCACTGAGTCAATGCGGTCTTAGCCTCTCTGGTCTCAACACTCTGTCTGATTTTGGATTTTTTTTTTTTTTTCCAAAATCAGACTTGACACCAGAGAGGCTGAATACTGCACTGAGTCAATGCGGTCTTAGCCTCTCTGGTCTCAACACTCTGTCTGATTTTGGATTTTTTTTTTTTTTTTCCAAAATCAGACTTGACACCAGAGAGGCTGAATACCGCACTGAGTCAATGCGGTCTTAGCCTCTCTGGTGTCAACACTCTGTCTGATTTTTGATTTTTGATTTTTTTTTTTTCAAAATCAGACTTGAAACCAGAGAGGCTGAATACCGCACTGAGTCAATGCGGTCTTAGCCTCTCTTTTCTCAACACTCTGTCTGATTTTGGATTTTTTTTTTTTTTTTCCAAAATCAGACTTGACACCAGAGAGGCTGAATACCGCACTGAGTCAATGCGGTCTTAGCCTCTCTGGTCTCAACACTCTATCTGATTTTGGATTTTCTTTTTTTTTTTCCAAAATCAGACTTGACACCAGAGAGGTTGAATACCGCACTGAGTCAATGCGGTCTTAGCCTCTCTGGTGTCAACACTCTGTCTGATTTTGGATTTTTTTTTTTTTTTTCCAAAATCAGACTTGACACCAGAGAGGCTGAATACTGCACTGAGTCAATGCGGTCTTAGCCTCTCTGGTCTCAACACTCTGTCTGATTTTGGATTTTTTTTTTTTTTTTTCCAAAATCAGACTTGACACCAGAGAGGCTGAATACCGCACTGAGTCAATGCGGTCTTAGCCTCTCTGGTGTCAACACTCTGTCTGATTTTTGATTTTTGATTTTTTTTTTTTCAAAATCAGACTTGAAACCAGAGAGGCTGAATACCGCACTGAGTCAATGCGGTCTTAGCCTCTCTTTTCTCAACACTCTGTCTGATTTTGTATTTTTTTTTTTTTTTTCCAAAATCAGACTTGACACCAGAGAGGCTGAATACCGCACTGAGTCAATGCGGTCTTAGCCTCTCTGGTGTCAACACTCTGTCTGATTTTGGATTTTTTTTTTTTTTTTTCCAAAATCAGACTTGACACCAGAGAGGCTGAATACCGCACTGAGTCAATGCGGTCTTAGCCTCTCTGGTCTCAACACTCTGTCTGATTTTGGATTTTTTTTTTTTTTTCCAAAATCAGACTTGACACCAGAGAGGCTGAATACCGCACTGAGTCAATGCGGTCTTAGCCTCTCTGGTGTCAACACTGTCTGATTTTGGATTTTTTTTTTTTTTTTTCCAAAATCAGACTTGACACCAGAGAGGCTGAATACCGCACTGAGTCAATGCGGTCTTAGCCTCTCTGGTCTCAACACTCTGTCTGATTTTGGATTTTTTTTTTTTTTCCAAAATCAGACTTGACACCAGAGAGGCTGAATACCGCACTGAGTCAATGCGGTCTTAGCCTCTCTGGTGTCAACACTCTGTCTGATTTTGGATTTTTTTTTTTTTTTTTCCAAAATCAGACTTGACACCAGAGAGGCTGAATACCGCACTGAGTCAATGCGGTCTTAGCCTCTCTGGTGTCAACACTCTGTCTGATTTTGGATTTTTTTTTTTTTTTTTTCAAAATCAGACTTGACACACGAGAGGCTGAATACCGCACTGAGTCAATGCGGTCTTAGCCTCTCTGGTCTCAACACTCTGTCTGATTTTGGGTTTTTTTTTTTTTTTTTTTTTTCCAAAATCAGACTTGACACCAGAGAGGCTGAATACCGCACTGAGTCAATGCGGTCTTAGCCTCTCTGGTGTCAACACTCTGTCTGATTTTGGATTTTTTTTTTTTTTTTTTCAAAAATCAGACTTGACACCAGAGAGGCTGAATACCGCACTAAGTCAATGCGGTCTTAGCCTCTCTGGTCTCAACACTCTGTCTGATTTTGGATTTTTTTTTTTTTTTTTCCAAAATCAGACTTGACACCAGAGAGGCTGAATACCGCACTGAGTCAATGCGGTCTTAGCCTCTCTGGTCTCAACACTCTGTCTGATTTTGGATTTTTTTTTTTTTTTTTTAAATCAGACTTGACACCAGAGAGGCTGAATACCGCACTGAGTCAATGCGGTCTTAGCCTCTCTGGTCTCAACACTCTATCTGATTTTGGATTTTCTTTTTTTTTTTCCAAAATCAGACTTGACACCAGAGAGGTTGAATACCGCACTGAGTCAATGCGGTCTTAGCCTCTCTGGTGTCAACACTCTGTCTGATTTTGGATTTTTTTTTTTTTTTTCCAAAATCAGACTTGACACCAGAGAGGCTGAATACTGCACTGAGTCAATGCGGTCTTAGCCTCTCTGGTCTCAACACTCTGTCTGATTTTGGATTTTTTTTTTTTTTTTCCAAAATCAGACTTGACACCAGAGAGGCTGAATACCGCACTGAGTCAATGCGGTCTTAGCCTCTCTGGTGTCAACACTCTGTCTGATTTTTGATTTTTGATTTTTTTTTTTTCAAAATCAGACTTGAAACCAGAGAGGCTGAATACCGCACTGAGTCAATGCGGTCTTAGCCTCTCTTTTCTCAACACTCTGTCTGATTTTGTATTTTTTTTTTTTTTTTCCAAAATCAGACTTGACACCAGAGAGGCTGAATACCGCACTGAGTCAATGCGGTCTTAGCCTCTCTGGTGTCAACACTCTGTCTGATTTTGGATTTTTTTTTTTTTTTTTCCAAAATCAGACTTGACACCAGAGAGGCTGAATACCGCACTGAGTCAATGCGGTCTTAGCCTCTCTGGTCTCAACACTCTGTCTGATTTTGGATTTTTTTTTTTTTTTTCCAAAATCAGACTTGACACCAGAGAGGCTGAATACCGCACTGAGTCAATGCGGTCTTAGCCTCTCTGGTGTCAACACTGTCTGATTTTGGATTTTTTTTTTTTTTTTTCCAAAATCAGACTTGACACCAGAGAGGCTGAATACCGCACTGAGTCAATGCGGTCTTAGCCTCTCTGGTGTCAACACTCTGTCTGATTTTGGATTTTTTTTTTTTTTTTCCAAAATCAGACTTGACACCAGAGAGGCTGAATACCGCACTGAGTCAATGCGGTCTTAGCCTCTCTGGTCTCAACACTCTGTCTGATTTTGGATTTTTTTTTTTTTTTCCAAAATCAGACTTGACACCAGAGAGGCTGAATACTGCACTGAGTCAATGCGGTCTTAGCCTCTCTGGTCTCAACACTCTGTCTGATTTTGGATTTTTTTTTTTTTTTTCCAAAATCAGACTTGACACCAGAGAGGCTGAATACCGCACTGAGTCAATGCGGTCTTAGCCTCTCTGGTGTCAACACTCTGTCTGATTTTTGATTTTTGATTTTTTTTTTTTCAAAATCAGACTTGAAACCAGAGAGGCTGAATACCGCACTGAGTCAATGCGGTCTTAGCCTCTCTTTTCTCAACACTCTGTCTGATTTTGGATTTTTTTTTTTTTTTTTCCAAAATCAGACTTGACACCAGAGAGGCTGAATACCGCACTGAGTCAATGCGGTCTTAGCCTCTCTGGTCTCAACACTCTATCTGATTTTGGATTTTCTTTTTTTTTTTCCAAAATCAGACTTGACACCAGAGAGGTTGAATACCGCCCTGAGTCAATGCGGTCTTAGCCTCTCTGGTGTCAACACTCTGTCTGATTTTGGATTTTTTTTTTTTTTTTCCAAAATCAGACTTGACACCAGAGAGGCTGAATACTGCACTGAGTCAATGCGGTCTTAGCCTCTCTGGTCTCAACACTCTGTCTGATTTTGGATTTTTTTTTTTTTTTTTCCAAAATCAGACTTGACACCAGAGAGGCTGAATACCGCACTGAGTCAATGCGGTCTTAGCCTCTCTGGTGTCAACACTCTGTCTGATTTTTGATTTTTGATTTTTTTTTTTTCAAAATCAGACTTGAAACCAGAGAGGCTGAATACCGCACTGAGTCAATGCGGTCTTAGCCTCTCTTTTCTCAACACTCTGTCTGATTTTGTATTTTTTTTTTTTTTTTCCAAAATCAGACTTGACACCAGAGAGGCTGAATACCGCACTGAGTCAATGCGGTCTTAGCCTCTCTGGTGTCAACACTCTGTCTGATTTTGGATTTTTTTTTTTTTTTTTCCAAAATCAGACTTGACACCAGAGAGGCTGAATACCGCACTGAGTCAATGCGGTCTTAGCCTCTCTGGTCTCAACACTCTGTCTGATTTTGGATTTTTTTTTTTTTTTTCCAAAATCAGACTTGACACCAGAGAGGCTGAATACCGCACTGAGTCAATGCGGTCTTAGCCTCTCTGGTGTCAACACTGTCTGATTTTGGATTTTTTTTTTTTTTTTTCCAAAATCAGACTTGACACCAGAGAGGCTGAATACCGCACTGAGTCAATGCGGTCTTAGCCTCTCTGGTCTCAACACTCTGTCTGATTTTGGATTTTTTTTTTTTTTCCAAAATCAGACTTGACACCAGAGAGGCTGAATACCGCACTGAGTCAATGCGGTCTTAGCCTCTCTGGTGTCAACACTCTGTCTGATTTTGGATTTTTTTTTTTTTTTTTCCAAAATCAGACTTGACACCAGAGAGGCTGAATACCGCACTGAGTCAATGCGGTCTTAGCCTCTCTGGTGTCAACACTCTGTCTGATTTTGGATTTTTTTTTTTTTTTTTTCAAAATCAGACTTGACACACGAGAGGCTGAATACCGCACTGAGTCAATGCGGTCTTAGCCTCTCTGGTCTCAACACTCTGTCTGATTTTGGGTTTTTTTTTTTTTTTTTTTTTTCCAAAATCAGACTTGACACCAGAGAGGCTGAATACCGCACTGAGTCAATGCGGTCTTAGCCTCTCTGGTGTCAACACTCTGTCTGATTTTGGATTTTTTTTTTTTTTTTTTCAAAAATCAGACTTGACACCAGAGAGGCTGAATACCGCACTAAGTCAATGCGGTCTTAGCCTCTCTGGTCTCAACACTCTGTCTGATTTTGGATTTTTTTTTTTTTTTTTCCAAAATCAGACTTGACACCAGAGAGGCTGAATACCGCACTGAGTCAATGCGGTCTTAGCCTCTCTGGTGTCAACACTCTGTCTGATTTTGGATTTTTTTTTTTTTTCCAAAAATCAGACTTGACACCAGAGAGGCTGAATACCGCACTGAGTCAATGCGGTCTTAGCCTCTCTGGTCTCAACACTCTATCTGATTTTGGATTTTCTTTTTTTTTTTCCAAAATCAGACTTGACACCAGAGAGGTTGAATACCGCACTGAGTCAATGCGGTCTTAGCCTCTCTGGTGTCAACACTCTGTCTGATTTTGGATTTTTTTTTTTTTTTTCCAAAATCAGACTTGACACCAGAGAGGCTGAATACTGCACTGAGTCAATGCGGTCTTAGCCTCTCTGGTCTCAACACTCTGTCTGATTTTGGATTTTTTTTTTTTTTTTTCCAAAATCAGACTTGACACCAGAGAGGCTGAATACCGCACTGAGTCAATGCGGTCTTAGCCTCTCTGGTGTCAACACTCTGTCTGATTTTTGATTTTTGATTTTTTTTTTTTCAAAATCAGACTTGAAACCAGAGAGGCTGAATACCGCACTGAGTCAATGCGGTCTTAGCCTCTCTTTTCTCAACACTCTGTCTGATTTTGTATTTTGTATTTTTTTTTTCAAAATCAGACTTGACACCAGAGAGGCTGAATACCGCACTGAGTCAATGCGGTCTTAGCCTCTCTGGTGTCAACACTCTGTCTGATTTTGGATTTTTTTTTTTTTTTTTATAAAATCAGACTTGACACCAGAGAGGCTGAATACCGCACTGAGTCAATGCGGTCTTAGCCTCTGTGGTGTCAACACTCTGTCTGATTTTGGATTTTTTTTTTTTTTTTCCAAAATCAGACTTGACACCAGAGAGGCTGAATACCGCACTGAGTCAATGCGGTCTTAGCCTCTCTGGTCTCAACACTCTGTCTGATTTTGGATTTTCTTTTTTTTTTTCCAAAATCAGACTTGACACCAGAGAGGTTGAATACCGCACTGAGTCAATGCGGTCTTAGCCTCTCTGGTGTCAACACTCTGTCTGATTTTGGATTTTTTTTTTTTTTTTCCAAAATCAGACTTGACACCAGAGAGGCTGAATACCGCACTGAGTCAATGCGGTCTTAGCCTCTCTGGTGTCAACACTCTGTCTGATTTTTGATTTTTGATTTTTTTTTTTTCAAAATCAGACTTGAAACCAGAGAGGCTGAATACCGCACTGAGTCAATGCGGTCTTAGCCTCTCTTTTCTCAACACTCTGTCTGATTTTGGATTTTTTTTTTTTTTTTTCCAAAATCAGACTTGACACCAGAGAGGCTGAATACCGCACTGAGTCAATGCGGTCTTAGCCTCTCTGGTGTCAACACTCTGTCTGATTTTGGATTTTTTTTTTTTTTTTTCCAAAATCAGACTTGACACCAGAGAGGCTGAATACTGCACTGAGTCAATGCGGTCTTAGCCTCTCTGGTGTCAACACTCTGTCTGATTTTGGATTTTTTTTTTTTTTTTTTCAAAATCAGACTTGACACACGAGAGGCTGAATACCGCACTGAGTCAATGCGGTCTTAGCTTCTCTGGTGTCAACACTCTGTCTGATTTTTGATTTTTGATTTTTTTTTTTTCAAAATCAGACTTGAAACCAGAGAGGCTGAATACCGCACTGAGTCAATGCGGTCTTAGCCTCTCTGGTGTCAACACTGTCTGATTTTGGATTTTTTTTTTTTTTTTTCCAAAATCAGACTTGACACCAGAGAGGCTGAATACCGCACTGAGTCAATGCGGTCTTAGCCTCTCTGGTCTCAACACTCTGTCTGATTTTGGATTTTTTTTTTTTTTCCAAAATCAGACTTGACACCAGAGAGGCTGAATACCGCACTGAGTCAATGCGGTCTTAGCCTCTCTGGTGTCAACACTCTGTCTGATTTTGGATTTTTTTTTTTTTTTTTCCAAAATCAGACTTGACACCAGAGAGGCTGAATACCGCACTGAGTCAATGCGGTCTTAGCCTCTCTGGTGTCAACACTCTGTCTGATTTTGGATTTTTTTTTTTTTTTTTTCAAAATCAGACTTGACACCAGAGAGGCTGAATACCGCACTGAGTCAATGCGGTCTTAGCCTCTCTGGTGTCAACACTCTGTCTGATTTTGGATTTTTTTTTTTTTTTTTTCCAAAATCAGACTTGACACCAGAGAGGCTGAATACCGCACTAAGTCAATGCGGTCTTAGCCTCTCTGGTGTCAACACTCTGTCTGATTTTGGATTTTTTTTTTTTTTTCTAAAATCAGACTTGACACCAGAGAGGCTGAATACCGAACTGAGTCAATGCGGTCTTAGCCTCTCTGGTGTCAACACTCTGTCTGATTTTGGATTTTTTTTTTTTTCCAAAATCAGACTTGACACCAGAGAGGCTGAATACCGCACTGACTCAATGCGGTCTTAGCCTCTCTGGTGTCAACACTCTGTCTGATTTTGGATTTTTTTTTTTTTTCTAAAATCAGACTTGACACCAGAGAGGCTGAATACCGCACTGAGTCAATGCGGTCTTAGCCTCTCTGGTGTCAACACTCTGTCTGATTTTGGATTTTTTTTTTTTTTCCAAAATCAGACTTGACACCAGAGAGGCTGAATACCGCACTGAGTCAATGCGGTCTTAGCCTCTCTGGTGTCAACACTCTGTCTGATTTTGGATTTTTTTTTTTTTTTTTTTCCAAAATCAGACTTGACACCAGAGAGGCTGAATACCGCACTGAGTCAATGCGGTCTTAGCCTCTCTGGTCTCAACACTCTGTCTGATTTTGGATTTTTTTTTTTTTTTTTTTCCAAAATCAGACTTGACACCAGAGAGGCTGAATACCGCACTGAGTCAATGCGGTCTTAGCCTCTCTGGTGTCAACACTCTGTCTGATTTTGGATTTTTTTTTTTTTTTTCCAAAATCAGACTTGACACCAGATAGGCTGAATACCGCACTGAGTCAATGCGGTCTTAGCCTCTCTGGTCTCAACACTCTGTCTGATTTTGGATTTTTTTTTTTTTTTTTTTCCAAAATCAGACTTGACACCAGAGAGGCTGAATACCGCACTGAGTCAATGCGGTCTTAGCCTCTCTGGTGTCAACACTCTGTCTGATTTTGGATTTTTTTTTTTTTTTTTTTCCAAAATCAGACTTGACACCAGAGAGGCTGAATACCGCACTGAGTCAATGCGGTCTTAGCCTCTCTGGTCTCAACACTCTGTCTGATTTTGGATTTTTTTTTTTTTTTTTTCCAAAATCAGACTTGACACCAGAGAGGCTGAATACCGCACTGAGTCAATGCTGTCTTAGCCTCTCTGGTGTCAACACACTGTCTGATTTTGGATTTTTTTTTTTTTTCCAAAATCAGACTTGACACCAGAGAGGCTGAATACCGCACTGAGTCAATGCTGTCTTAGCCTCTCTGGTGTCAACACTCTGTCTGATTTTGGATTTTTTTTTTTTTCCAAAATCAGACTTGACACCAGAGAGGCTGAATACCGCACTGAGTCAATGCGGTCTTAGCCTCTCTGGTCTCAACACTCTGTCTGATTTTGGATTTTTTTTTTTTTTCCAAAATCAGACTTGACACCAGAGAGGCTGAATACCGCACTGACTCAATGCGGTCTTAGCCTCTCTGGTGTCAACACTCTGTCTGATTTTGGATTTTTTTTTTTTTTCTAAAATCAGACTTGACACCAGAGAGGCTGAATACCGCACTGAGTCAATGCGGTCTTAGCCTCTCTGGTGTCAACACTCTGTCTGATTTTGGATTTTTTTTTTTTTTCCAAAGTCAGACTTGACACCAGAGAGGCTGAATACCGCACTGAGTCAATGCGGTCTTAGCCTCTCTGGTCTCAACACTCTGTCTGATTTTTGATTTTTTTTTTTTTTTCTAAAATCAGACTTGACACCAGAGAGGCTGAATACCGCACTGAGTCAATGCGGTCTTAGCCTCTCTGGTGTCAACACTCTGTCTGATTTTGGATTTTTTTTTTTTCCAAAATCAGACTTGACACCAGAGAGGCTGAATACCGCACTGACTCAATGCGGTCTTAGCCTCTCTGGTGTCAACACTCTGTCTGATTTTGGATTTTTTTTTTTTTTTTTCCAAAATCAGACTTGACACCAGAGAGGCTGAATACCGCACTGAGTCAATGCGGTCTTAGCCTCTCTGGTCTCAACACTCTGTCTGATTTTGGATTTTTTTTTTTTTTTTCCCAAAATCAGACTTGACACCAGAGAGGCTGAATACTGCACTGAGTCAATGCGGTCTTAGCCTCTCTGGTGTCAACACTCTGTCTGATTTTGGATTTTTTTTTTTTTTTTCCAAAATCAGACTTGACACCAGATAGGCTGAATACCGCACTGAGTCAATGCGGTCTTAGCCTCTCTGGTCTCAACACTCTGTCTGATTTTGGATTTTTTTTTTTTTTTTTTTTCCAAAATCAGACTTGACACCAGAGAGGCTGAATACCGCACTGAGTCAATGCGGTCTTAGCCTCTCTGGTGTCAACACTCTGTCTGATTTTGGATTTTTTTTTTTTTTTTTTCCAAAATCAGACTTGACACCAGAGAGGCTGAATACCGCACTGAGTCAATGCGGTCTTAGCCTCTCTGGTCTCAACACTCTGTCTGATTTTGGATTTTTTTTTTTTTTTTTCCAAAATCAGACTTGACACCAGAGAGGCTGAATACCGCACTGAGTCAATGCTGTCTTAGCCTCTCTGGTGTCAACACTCTGTCTGATTTTGGATTTTTTTTTTTTTTCCAAAATCAGACTTGACACCAGAGAGGCTGAATACCGCACTGAGTCAATGCTGTCTTAGCCTCTCTGGTGTCAACACTCTGTCTGATTTTGGATTTTTTTTTTTTTCCAAAATCAGACTTGACACCAGAGAGGCTGAATACCGCACTGAGTCAATGCGGTCTTAGCCTCTCTGGTCTCAACACTCTGTCTGATTTTGGATTTTTTTTTTTTCTTTTCCAAAATCAGACTTGACACCAGAGAGGCTGAATACCGGACTGAGTCAATGCGGTCTTAGCCTCTCTGGTGTCAACACTCTGTCTGATTTTGGATTTTTTTTTTTTTTTTCCAAAGTCAGACTTGACACCAGAGAGGCTGAATACCGCACTGAGTCAATGCGGTCTTAGCCTCTCTGGTCTCAACACTCTGTCTGATTTTGGATTTTTTTTTTTTTTTTCCAAAATCCGACTTGACACCAGAGAGGCTGAATACCGCACTGAGTCAATGCGGTCTTAGCCTCTCTGGTCTCAACACTCTGTCTGATTTTGGATTTTTTTTTTTTTTTCTAAAATCAGACTTGACACCAGAGAGGCTGAATACCGCACTGAGTCAATGCGGTCTTAGCCTCTCTGGTGTCAACACTCTGTCTGATTTTGGATTTTTTTTTTTTTCCAAAATCAGACTTGACACCAGAGAGGCTGAATACCGCACTCAGTCAATGCTGTCTTAGCCTCTCTGGTGTCAACACTCTGTCTGATTTTGGATTTTTTTTTTTTTTTTCTAAAATCAGACTTGACACCAGAGAGGCTGAATACCGCACTGAGTCAATGCGGTCTTAGCCTCTCTGGTCTCAACACTCTGTCTGATTTTGGATTTTTTTTTTTTTTTTCCCAAAATCAGACTTGACACCAGAGAGGCTGAATACCGCACTGAGTCAATGCGGTCTTAGCCTCTCTGGTGTCAACACTCTGTCTGATTTTGGATTTTTTTTTTTTTTTTCCAAAATCAGACTTGACACCAGATAGGCTGAATACCGCACTGAGTCAATGCGGTCTTAGCCTCTCTGGTCTCAACACTCTGTCTGATTTTGGATTTTTTTTTTTTTTTTTTTCCAAAATCAGACTTGACACCAGAGAGGCTGAATACCGCACTGAGTCAATGCGGTCTTAGCCTCTCTGGTGTCAACACTCTGTCTGATTTTGGATTTTTTTTTTTTTTTTTTTACAAAATCAGACTTGACACCAGAGAGGCTGAATACCGCACTGAGTCAATGCGGTCTTAGCCTCTCTGGTCTCAACACTCTGTCTGATTTTGGATTTTTTTTTTTTTTTTCCCAAAATCAGACTTGACACCAGAGAGGCTGAATACCGCACTGAGTCAATGCTGTCTTAGCCTCTCTGGTGTCAACACTCTGTCTGATTTTGGATTTTTTTTTTTTTTCCAAAATCAGACTTGACACCAGAGAGGCTGAATACCGCACTGAGTCAATGCTGTCTTAGCCTCTCTGGTGTCAACACTCTGTCTGATTTTGGATTTTTTTTTTTTTCCAAAATCAGACTTGACACCAGAGAGGCTGAATACCGCACTGAGTCAATGCGGTCTTAGCCTCTCTGGTCTCAACACTCTGTCTGATTTTGGATTTTTTTTTTTTTTCCAAAATCAGACTTGACACCAGAGAGGCTGAATACCGCACTGACTCAATGCGGTCTTAGCCTCTCTGGTGTCAACACTCTGTCTGATTTTGGATTTTTTTTTTTTTTCTAAAATCAGACTTGACACCAGAGAGGCTGAATACCGCACTGAGTCAATGCGGTCTTAGCCTCTCTGGTGTCAACACTCTGTCTGATTTTGGATTTTTTTTTTTTTTCCAAAGTCAGACTTGACACCAGAGAGGCTGAATACCGCACTGAGTCAATGCGGTCTTAGCCTCTCTGGTCTCAACACTCTGTCTGATTTTGGATTTTTTTTTTTTTTCTAAAATCAGACTTGACACCAGAGAGGCTGAATACCGCACTGAGTCAATGCGGTCTTAGCCTCTCTGGTGTCAACACTCTGTCTGATTTTGGATTTTTTTTTTTTTTCCAAAGTCAGACTTGACACCAGAGAGGCTGAATACCGCACTGACTCAATGCGGTCTTAGCCTCTCTGGTGTCAACACTCTGTCTGATTTTGGATTTTTTTTTTTTTTCTAAAATCAGACTTGACACCAGAGAGGCTGAATACCGCACTGAGTCAATGCGGTCTTAGCCTCTCTGGTGTCAACACTCTGTCTGATTTTGGATTTTTTTTTTTTTTCCAAAGTCAGACTTGACACCAGAGAGGCTGAATACCGCACTGAGTCAATGCGGTCTTAGCCTCTCTGGTCTCAACACTCTGTCTGATTTTGGATTTTTTTTTTTTCTTTTCCAAAATCAGACTTGACACCAGAGAGGCTGAATACCGCACTGAGTCAATGCGGTCTTAGCCTCTCTGGTCTCAACACTCTGTCTGATTTTGGATTTTTTTTTTTTTTTTCCAAAATCAGACTTGACACCAGAGAGGCTGAATACCGCACTGAGTCAATGCGGTCTTAGCCTCTCTGGTCTCAACACTCTGTCTGTTTTTGGATTTTTTTTTTTTTTTTTTCCAAAATCAGACTTGACACCAGAGAGGCTGAATACCGCACTGAGTCAATGCGGTCTTAGCCTCTCTGGTGTCAACACTCTGTCTGATTTTGGATTTTTTTTTTTTTTTCTAAAATCAGACTTGACACCAGAGAGGCTGAATACCGCACTGAGTCAATGCGGTCTTAGCCTCTCTGGTGTAAACACTCTGTCTGATTTTGGATTTTTTTTTTTTTCCAAAGTCAGACTTGACACCAGAGAGGCTGAATACCGCACTGAGTCAATGCGGTCTTAGCCTCTCTGGTGTCAACACTCTGTCTGATTTTGGATTTTTTTTTTTTTTCCAAAGTCAGACTTGACACCAGAGAGGCTGAATACCGCACTGAGTCAATGCGGTCTTAGCCTCTCTGGTCTCAACACTCTGTCTGATTTTGGATTTTTTTTTTTTTTCTAAAATCAGACTTGACACCAGAGAGGCTGAATACCGCACTGAGTCAATGCGGTCTTAGCCTCTCTGGTGTCAACACTCTGTCTGATTTTGGATTTTTTTTTTTTTCCAAAATCAGACTTGACACCAGAGAGGCTGAATACCGCACTGACTCAATGCGGTCTTAGCCTCTCTGGTGTCAACACTCTGTCTGATTTTGGATTTTTTTTTTTTTTCTAAAATCAGACTTGACACCAGAGAGGCTGAATACCGCACTGAGTCAATGCGGTCTTAGCCTCTCTGGTGTCAACACTCTGTCTGATTTTGGATTTTTTTTTTTTTTCCAAAATCAGACTTGACACCAGAGAGGCTGAATACCGCACTGAGTCAATGCGGTCTTAGCCTCTCTGGTGTCAACACTCTGTCTGATTTTGGATTTTTTTTTTTTTTTTTCCAAAATCAGACTTGACACCAGAGAGGCTGAATACCGCACTGAGTCAATGCGGTCTTAGCCTCTCTGGTCTCAACACTCTGTCTGATTTTGGATTTTTTTTTTTTTTTTCCCAAAATCAGACTTGACACCAGAGAGGCTGAATACCGCACTGAGTCAATGCGGTCTTAGCCTCTCTGGTCTCAACACTCTGTCTGATTTTGGATTTTTTTTTTTTTTTTTCCAAAATCAGACTTGACACCAGAGAGGCTGAATACCGCACTGAGTCAATGCTGTCTTAGCCTCTCTGGTGTCAACACTCTGTCTGATTTTGGATTTTTTTTTTTTTTCCAAAATCAAACTTGACACCAGAGAGGCTGAATACCGCACTGAGTCAATGCTGTCTTAGCCTCTCTGGTGTCAACACTCTGTCTGATTTTGGATTTTTTTTTTTTTCCAAAATCAGACTTGACACCAGAGAGGCTGAATACCGCACTGAGTCAATGCGGTCTTAGCCTCTCTGGTCTCAACACTCTGTCTGATTTTGGATTTTTTTTTTTTCTTTTCCAAAATCAGACTTGACACCAGAGAGGCTGAATACCGCACTGAGTCAATGCGGTCTTAGCCTCTCTGGTGTCAACACTCTGTCTGATTTTGGATTTTTTTTTTTTTTTTCCAAAGTCAGACTTGACACCAGAGAGGCTGAATACCGCACTGAGTCAATGCGGTCTTAGCCTCTCTGGTCTCAACACTCTGTCTGATTTTGGATTTTTTTTTTTTTTTTCCAAAATCCGACTTGACACCAGAGAGGCTGAATACCGCACTGAGTCAATGCGGTCTTAGCCTCTCTGGTCTCAACACTCTGTCTGATTTTGGATTTTTTTTTTTTCTTTTCCAAAATCAGACTTGACACCAGAGAGGCTGAATACCGCACTGAGTCAATGCGGTCTTAGCCTCTCTGGTGTCAACACTCTGTCTGATTTTGGATTTTTTTTTTTTTTTTCCAAAATCAGACTTGACACCAGAGAGGCTGAATACCGCACTGAGTCAATGCGGTCTTAGCCTCTCTGGTCTCAACACTCTGTCTGTTTTTGGATTTTTTTTTTTTTTTTTTCCAAAATCAGACTTGACACCAGAGAGGCTGAATACCGCACTGAGTCAATGCGGTCTTAGCCTCTCTGGTGTCAACACTCTGTCTGATTTTGGATTTTTTTTTTTTTTCTAAAATCAGACTTGACACCAGAGAGGCTGAATACCGCACTGAGTCAATGCGGTCTTAGCCTCTCTGGTGTCAACACTCTGTCTGATTTTGGATTTTTTTTTTTTTCCAAAATCAGACTTGACACCAGAGAGGCTGAATACCGCACTGAGTCAATGCTGTCTTAGCCTCTCTGGTGTCAACACTCTGTCTGATTTTGGATTTTTTTTTTTTTTCCAAAATCAGACTTGACACCAGAGAGGCTGAATACCGCACTGAGTCAATGCGGTCTTAGCCTCTCTGGTCTCAACACTCTGTCTGATTTTGTATTTTTTTTTTTTTTCCAAAATCAGACTTGACACCAGAGAGGCTGAATACCGCACTGACTCAATGCGGTCTTAGCCTCTCTGGTGTCAACACTCTGTCTGATTTTTGATTTTTTTTTTTTTTTCTAAAATCAGACTTGACACCAGAGAGGCTGAATACCGCACTGAGTCAATGCTGTCTTAGCCTCTCTGGTGTCAACACTCTGTCTGATTTTGGATTTTTTTTTTTTTTCCAAAATCAGACTTGACACCAGAGAGGCTGAAAACCGCACTGAGTCAATGCGGTCTTAGCCTCTCTGGTCTCAACACTCTGTCTGATTTTGGATTTTTTTTTTTTTTCCAAAATCAGACTTGACACCAGATAGGCTGAATACCGCACTGACTCAATGCGGTCTTAGCCTCTCTGGTGTCAACACTCTGTCTGATTTTGGATTTTTTTTTTTTTTTCTAAAATCAGACTTGACACCAGAGAGGCTGAATACCGCACTGAGTCAATGCGGTCTTAGCCTCTCTGGTGTCAACACTCTGTCTGATTTTGGATTTTTTTTTTTTCCAAAATCAGACTTGACACCAGAGAGGCTGAATACCGCACTGAGTCAATGCGGTCTTAGCCTCTCTGGTGTCAACACTCTGTCTGATTTTGGATTTTTTTTTTTTTTTCCAAAGTCAGACTTGACACCAGAGAGGCTGAATACCGCACTGAGTCAATGCGGTCTTAGCCTCTCTGGTCTCAACACTCTGTCTGATTTTGGATTTTTTTTTTTTTTTTTCCAAAATCAGACTTGACACCAGAGAGGCTGAATACCGCACTGAGTCAATGCTGTCTTAGCCTCTCTGGTGTCAACACTCTGTCTGATTTTGGATTTTTTTTTTTTTCCAAAATCAGACTTGACACCAGAGAGGCTGAATACCGCACTGAGTCAATGCGGTCTTAGCCTCTCTGGTCTCAACACTCTGTCTGATTTTGTATTTTTTTTTTTTTTCCAAAATCAGACTTGACACCAGAGAGGCTGAATACCGCACTGACTCAATGCGGTCTTAGCCTCTCTGGTTTCAACACTCTGTCTGATTTTTGATTTTTTTTTTCTTTTCTAAAATCAGACTTGACACCAGAGAGGCTGAATACCGCACTGAGTCAATGCGGTCTTAGCCTCTCTGGTCTCAACACTCTGTCTGATTTTGGATTTTTTTTTTTTTTTCTAAAATCAGACTTGACACCAGAGAGGCTGAATACCGCACTGAGTCAATGCGGTCTTAGCCTCTCTGGTGTCAACACTCTGTCTGATTTTGGATTTTTTTTTTTTTCCAAAATCAGACTTGACACCAGAGAGGCTGAATACCGCACTGACTCAATGCGGTCTTAGCCTCTCTGGTGTCAACACTCTGTCTGATTTTGGATTTTTTTTTTTTTTCTAAAATCAGACTTGACACCAGAGAGGCTGAATACCGCACTGAGTCAATGCGGTCTTAGCCTCTCTGGTGTCAACACTCTGTCTGATTTTGGATTTTTTTTTTTTTCCAAAGTCAGACTTGACACCAGAGAGGCTGAATACCGCACTGAGTCAATGCGGTCTTAGCCTCTCTGGTCTCAACACTCTGTCTGATTTTGGATTATTTTATTTTTTTTCCAAAATCAGACTTGACACCAGATAGGCTGAATACCGCACTGAGTCAATGCGGTCTTAGCCTCTCTGGTCTCAACACTCTGTCTGATTTTGGATTTTTTTTTTTTTTTTCCAAAATCAGACTTGACACCAGAGAGGCTGAATACCGCACTGAGTCAATGCGGTCTTAGCCTCTCTGGTCTCAACACTCTGTCTGACTTTGGATTTTTTTTTTCTTTTCCAAAATCAGACTTGACACCAGAGAGGCTGAATACCGCACTGAGTCAATGCGGTCTTAGCCTCTCTGGTGTCAACACTCTGTCTGATTTTGGATTTTTTTTTTTTTTTTCCAAAATCAGACTTGACACCAGAGAGGCTGAATACCGCACTGAGTCAATGCGGTCTTAGCCTCTCTGGTCTCAACACTCTGTCTGATTTTGGATTTTTTTTTTTTTTTCCAAAATCAGACTTGACACCAGAGAGGCTGAATACCGCACTGAGTCAATGCGGTCTTAGCCTCTCTGGTGTCAACACTCTGTCTGATTTTGGATTTATTTATTTTTTTCCAAAATCAGACTTGACACCAGAGAGGCTGAATACCGCACTGAGTCAATGCGGTCTTAGCCTCTCTGGTGTCAACACTCTGTCTGATTTTGGATTTTTTTTTTTTTTTTTCCAAAATCAGACTTGACACCAGAGAGGCTGAATACCGCACTGAGTCAATGCGGTCTTAGCCTCTCTGGTGTCAACACTCTGTCTGATTTTGGATTTTTTTTTTTTTTCCAAAATCAGACTTGACACCAGAGAGGCTGAATACCGCACTGAGTCAATGCTGTCTTAGCCTCTCTGGTGTCAACACTCTGTCTGATTTTGGATTTTTTTTTTTTTCCAAAATCAGACTTGACACCAGAGAGGCTGAATACCGCACTGAGTCAATGCGGTCTTAGCCTCTCTGGTCTCAACACTCTGTCTGATTTTGGATTTTTTTTTTTTCTTTTCCAAAATCAGACTTGACACCAGAGAGGCTGAATACCGCACTGAGTCAATGCGGTCTTAGCCTCTCTGGTGTCAACACTCTGTCTGATTTTGGATTTTTTTTTTTTTTTTCCAAAGTCAGACTTGACACCAGAGAGGCTGAATACCGCACTGAGTCAATGCGGTCTTAGCCTCTCTGGTCTCAACACTCTGTCTGATTTTGGATTTTTTTTTTTTTTTTCCAAAATCCGACTTGACACCAGAGAGGCTGAATACCGCACTGAGTCAATGCGGTCTTAGCCTCTCTGGTCTCAACACTCTGTCTGATTTTGGATTTTTTTTTTTTCTTTTCCAAAATCAGACTTGACACCAGAGAGGCTGAATACCGCACTGAGTCAATGCGGTCTTAGCCTCTCTGGTGTCAACACTCTGTCTGATTTTGGATTTTTTTTTTTTTTTTCCAAAATCAGACTTGACACCAGAGAGGCTGAATACCGCACTGAGTCAATGCGGTCTTAGCCTCTCTGGTCTCAACACTCTGTCTGTTTTTGGATTTTTTTTTTTTTTTTTTTCCAAAATCAGACTTGACACCAGAGAGGCTGAATACCGCACTGAGTCAATGCGGTCTTAGCCTCTCTGGTGTCAACACTCTGTCTGATTTTGGATTTTTTTTTTTTTTTCTAAAATCAGACTTGACACCAGAGAGGCTGAATACCGCACTGAGTCAATGCGGTCTTAGCCTCTCTGGTGTCAACACTCTGTCTGATTTTGGATTTTTTTTTTTTTCCAAAATCAGACTTGACACCAGAGAGGCTGAATACCGCACTGAGTCAATGCTGTCTTAGCCTCTCTGGTGTCAACACTCTGTCTGATTTTGGATTTTTTTTTTTTTTCCAAAATCAGACTTGACACCAGAGAGGCTGAAAACCGCACTGAGTCAATGCGGTCTTAGCCTCTCTGGTCTCAACACTCTGTCTGATTTTGGATTTTTTTTTTTTTTCCAAAATCAGACTTGACACCAGATAGGCTGAATACCGCACTGACTCAATGCGGTCTTAGCCTCTCTGGTGTCAACACTCTGTCTGATTTTGGATTTTTTTTTTTTTTTCTAAAATCAGACTTGACACCAGAGAGGCTGAATACCGCACTGAGTCAATGCGGTCTTAGCCTCTCTGGTGTCAACACTCTGTCTGATTTTGGATTTTTTTTTTTTTCCAAAATCAGACTTGACACCAGAGAGGCTGAATACCGCACTGAGTCAATGCGGTCTTAGCCTCTCTGGTGTCAACACTCTGTCTGATTTTTGATTTTTTTTTTTTTTCCAAAGTCAGACTTGACACCAGAGAGGCTGAATACCGCACTGAGTCAATGCGGTCTTAGCCTCTCTGGTCTCAACACTCTGTCTGATTTTTTTTTTTTTTTTTTTTTTTTCCAAAATCAGACTTGACACCAGAGAGGCTGAATACCGCACTGAGTCAATGCTGTCTTAGCCTCTCTGGTGTCAACACTCTGTCTGATTTTGGATTTTTTTTTTTTTTCCAAAATCAGACTTGACACCAGAGAGGCTGAATACCGCACTGAGTCAATGCGGTCTTAGCCTCTCTGGTCTCAACACTCTGTCTGATTTTGGATTTTTTTTTTTTTTCCAAAATCAGACTTGACACCAGGGAGGCTGAATACCGCACTGACTCAATGCGGTCTTAGCCTCTCTGGTGTCAACACTCTGTCTGATTTTTGATTTTTTTTTTTTTTTCTAAAATCAGACTTGACACCAGAGAGGCTGAATACCGCACTGAGTCAATGCGGTCTTAGCCTCTCTGGTCTCAACACTCTGTCTGATTTTGGATTTTTTTTTTTTTTTCTAAAATCAGACTTG
Source organism: Poromitra crassiceps (assembly GCF_964638095.1). NCBI lineage: Eukaryota > Metazoa > Chordata > Actinopteri > Beryciformes > Melamphaidae > Poromitra > Poromitra crassiceps. The sequence goes on from NW_028152106.1 coordinate 156,090, forward strand.
ACACCAGAGAGGCTGAATACCGCACTGAGTCAATGCGGTCTTAGCCTCTCTGGTGTCAACACTCTGTCTGATTTTGGATTTTTTTTTTTTCCAAAATCAGACTTGACACCAGAGAGGCTGAATACCGCACTGACTCAATGCGGTCTTAGCCTCTCTGGTGTCAACACTCTGTCTGATTTTGGATTTTTTTTTTTTTTCTAAAATCAGACTTGACACCAGAGAGGCTGAATACCGCACTGAGTCAATGCGGTCTTAGCCTCTCTGGTGTCAACACTCTGTCTGATTTTGGATTTTTTTTTTTTTCCAAAGTCAGACTTGACACCAGAGAGGCTGAATACCGCACTGAGTCAATGCGGTCTTAGCCTCTCTGGTCTCAACACTCTGTCTGATTTTGGATTTTTTTTTTTTTTTTCCAAAATCAGACTTGACACCAGATAGGCTGAATACCGCACTGAGTCAATGCGGTCTTAGCCTCTCTGGTCTCAACACTCTGTCTGATTTTGGATTTTTTTTTTTTTTTTCAAAAATCAGACTTGACACCAGAGAGGCTGAATACCGCACTGAGTCAATGCGGTCTTAGCCTCTCTGGTCTCAACACTCTGTCTGACTTTGGATTTTTTTTTTCTTTTCCAAAATCAGACTTGACACCAGAGAGGCTGAATACCGCACTGAGTCAATGCGGTCTTAGCCTCTCTGGTGTCAACACTCTGTCTGATTTTGGATTTTTTTTTTTTTTTCCAAAATCAGACTTGACACCAGAGAGGCTGAATACCGCACTGAGTCAATGCGGTCTTAGCCTCTCTGGTCTCAACACTCTGTCTGATTTTGGATTTTTTTTTTTTTTTCCAAAATCAGACTTGACACCAGAGAGGCTGAATACCGCACTGAGTCAATGCGGTCTTAGCCTCTCTGGTGTCAACACTCTGTCTGATTTTGGATTTTTTTTTTTTTTTTCCAAAATCAGACTTGACACCAGAGAGGCTGAATACCGCACTGAGTCAATGCGGTCTTAGCCTCTCTGGTGTCAACACTCTGTCTGATTTTGGATTTTTTTTTTTTTTTTCCAAAATCAGACTTGACACCAGAGAGGCTGAATACCGCACTGAGTCAATGCGGTCTTAGCCTCTCTGGTCTCAACACTCTGTCTGACTTTGGATTTTTTTTTTCTTTTCCAAAATCAGACTTGACACCAGAGAGGCTGAATACCGCACTGAGTCAATGCGGTCTTAGCCTCTCTGGTGTCAACACTCTGTCTGATTTTGGATTTTTTTTTTTTTTTTTCCAAAATCAGACTTGACACCAGAGAGGCTGAATACCGCACTGAGTCAATGCGGTCTTAGCCTCTCTGGTCTCAACACTCTGTCTGATTTTGGATTTTTTTTTTTTTTTTCCAAAATCAGACTTGACACCAGAGAGGCTGAATACCGCACTGAGTCAATGCGGTCTTAGCCTCTCTGGTGTCAACACTCTGTCTGATTTTGGATTTTTTTTTTTTTTTCCAAAATCAGACTTGACACCAGAGAGGCTGAATACCGCACTGAGTCAATGCGGTCTTAGCCTCTCTGGTGTCAACACTCTGTCTGATTTTGGATTTTTTTTTTTTTTTTTCCAAAATCAGACTTGACACCAGAGAGGCTGAATACCGCACTGAGTCAATGCGGTCTTAGCCTCTCTGGTCTCAACACTCTGTCTGATTTTGGATTTTTTTTTTTTTTTTTCCAAAATCAGACTTGACACCAGATAGGCTGAATACCGCACTGAGTCAATGCGGTCTTAGCCTCTCTGGTCTCAACACTCTGTCTGATTTTGGATTTTTTTTTTTTTTTTTCAAAAATCAGACTTGACACCAGAGAGGCTGAATACCGCACTGAGTCAATGCGGTCTTAGCCTCTCTGGTCTCAACACTCTGTCTGATTTTGGATTTTTTTTTTTTTTTTTTCAAAATCAGACTTGACACCAGAGAGGCTGAATACCGCACTGAGTCAATGCGGTCTTAGCCTCTCTGGTGTCAACACTCTGTCTGATTTTGGATTTTTTTTTTTTTTCCAAAATCAGACTTGACACCAGAGAGGCTGAATACCGCACTGAGTCAATGCGGTCTTAGCCTCTCTGGTCTCAACACTCTGTCTGATTTTGGATTTTTTTTTTTTTTTCCCAAAATCAGACTTGACACCAGAGAGGCTGAATACCGCACTGAGTCAATGCGGTCTTAGCCTCTCTGGTCTCAACACTCTGTCTGATTTTGGATTTTTTTTTTTTTTTCCAAAATCAGACTTGACACCAGAGAGGCTGAATACCGCACTGACTCAATGCGGTCTTAGCCTCTCTGGTGTCAACACTCTGTCTGATTTTGGATTTTTTTTTTTTTTTCTAAAATCAGACTTGACACCAGAGAGGCTGAATGCCGCACTGAGTCAATGCGGTCTTAGCCTCTCTGGTGTCAACACTCTGTCTGATTTTGGATTTTTTTTTTTTTTCCAAAGTCAGACTTGACACCAGAGAGGCTGAATACCGCACTGAGTCAATGCGGTCTTAGCCTCTCTGGTGTCAACACTCTGTCTGATTTTGGATTTTTTTTTTTTTTTCTAAAATCAGACTTGACACCAGAGAGGCTGAATACCGCACTGAGTCAATGCGGTCTTAGCCTCTCTGGTGTCAACACTCTGTCTGATTTTGGATTTTTTTTTTTTTTCTAAAATCAGACTTGACACCAGAGAGGCTGAATACCGCACTGAGTCAATGCGGTCTTAGCCTCTCTGGTGTCAACACTCTGTCTGATTTTGGATTTTTTTTTTTTCTTCCAAAGTCAGACTTGACACCAGAGAGGCTGAATACCGCACTGAGTCAATGCGTCTTAGCCTCTCTGGTCTCAACACTCTGTCTGATTTTGGATTTTTTTTTTTCTTTTCCAAAATCCGACTTGACACCAGAGAGGCTGAATACCGCACTGACTCAATGCGGTCTTAGCCTCTCTGGTGTCAACACTCTGTCTGATTTTGGATTTTTTTTTTTTTTTCTAAAATCAGACTTGACACCAGAGAGGCTGAATACCGCACTGAGTCAATGCGGTCTTAGCCTCTCTGGTGTCAACACTCTGTCTGATTTTGGATTTTTTTTTTTTCCAAAATCAGACTTGACACCAGAGAGGCTGAATACCGCACTGACTCAATGCGGTCTTAGCCTCTCTGGTGTCAACACTCTGTCTGATTTTGGATTTTTTTTTTTTTTCTAAAATCAGACTTGACACCAGAGAGGCTGAATACCGCACTGAGTCAATGCGGTCTTAGCCTCTCTGGTGTCAACACTCTGTCTGATTTTGGATTTTTTTTTTTTTTCTAAAATCAGACTTGACACCAGAGAGGCTGAATACCGCACTGAGTCAATGCGGTCTTAGCCTCTCTGGTGTCAACACTCTGTCTGATTTTGGATTTTTTTTTTTTCTTCCAAAGTCAGACTTGACACCAGAGAGGCTGAATACCGCACTGAGTCAATGCGTCTTAGCCTCTCTGGTCTCAACACTCTGTCTGATTTTGGATTTTTTTTTTTCTTTTCCAAAATCCGACTTGACACCAGAGAGGCTGAATACCGCACTGACTCAATGCGGTCTTAGCCTCTCTGGTGTCAACACTCTGTCTGATTTTGGATTTTTTTTTTTTTTTCTAAAATCAGACTTGACACCAGAGAGGCTGAATACCGCACTGAGTCAATGCGGTCTTAGCCTCTCTGGTGTCAACACTCTGTCTGATTTTGGATTTTTTTTTTTTCCAAAATCAGACTTGACACCAGAGAGGCTGAATACCGCACTGACTCAATGCGGTCTTAGCCTCTCTGGTGTCAACACTCTGTCTGATTTTGGATTTTTTTTTTTTTTCTAAAATCAGACTTGACACCAGAGAGGCTGAATACCGCACTGAGTCAATGCGGTCTTAGCCTCTCTGGTGTCAACACTCTGTCTGATTTTGGATTTTTTTTTTTTTTCCAAAGTCAGACTTGACACCAGAGAGGCTGAATACCGCACTGAGTCAATGCGGTCTTAGCCTCTCTGGTCTCAACACTCTGTCTGATTTTGGATTTTTTTTTTTTTTTCTAAAATCAGACTTGACACCAGAGAGGCTGAATACCGCACTGAGTCAATGCGGTCTTAGCCTCTCTGGTGTCAACACTCTGTCTGATTTTGGATTTTTTTTTTTTTTCCAAAATCAGACTTGACACCAGAGAGGCTGAATACCGCACTGAGTCAATGCGGTCTTAGCCTCTCTGGTGTCAACACTCTGTCTGATTTTGGATTTTTTTTTTTTCTTCCAAAGTCAGACTTGACACCAGAGAGGCTGAATACCGCACTGAGTCAATGCGTCTTAGCCTCTCTGGTCTCAACACTCTGTCTGATTTTGGATTTTTTTTTTTCTTTTCCAAAATCAGACTTGACACCAGAGAGGCTGAATACCGCACTGAGTCAATGCGGTCTTAGCCTCTCTGGTCTCAACACTCTGTCTGATTTTGGATTTTTTTTTTTTTTTTCCAAAATCCGACTTGACACCAGAGAGGCTGAATACCGCACTGACTCAATGCGGTCTTAGCCTCTCTGGTGTCAACACTCTGTCTGATTTTGGATTTTTTTTTTTTTTTTCTAAAATCAGACTTGACACCAGAGAGGCTGAATACCGCACTGAGTCAATGCGGTCTTAGCCTCTCTGGTGTCAACACTCTGTCTGATTTTGGATTTTTTTTTTTTTCCAAAATCAGACTTGACACCAGAGAGGCTGAATACCGCACTGACTCAATGCGGTCTTAGCCTCTCTGGTGTCAACACTCTGTCTGATTTTGGATTTTTTTTTTTTTTCTAAAATCAGACTTGACACCAGAGAGGCTGAATACCGCACTGAGTCAATGCGGTCTTAGCCTCTCTGGTGTCAACACTCTGTCTGATTTTGGATTTTTTTTTTTCTTTTCCAAAATCAGACTTGACACCAGAGAGGCTGAATACCGCACTGAGTCAATGCGGTCTTAGCCTCTCTGGTCTCAACACTCTGTCTGATTTTGGATTTTTTTTTTTTTTTTCAAAAATCCGACTTGACACCAGAGAGGCTGAATACCGCACTGACTCAATGCGGTCTTAGCCTCTCTGGTGTCAACACTCTGTCTGATTTTGGATTTTTTTTTTTTTTTCTAAAATCAGACTTGACACCAGAGAGGCTGAATACCGCACTGAGTCAATGCGGTCTTAGCCTCTCTGGTGTCAACACTCTGTCTGATTTTGGATTTTTTTTTTTTTCCAAAATCAGACTTGACACCAGAGAGGCTGAATACCGCACTGACTCAATGCGGTCTTAGCCTCTCTGGTGTCAACACTCTGTCTGATTTTGGATTTTTTTTTTTTTTCTAAAATCAGACTTGACACCAGAGAGGCTGAATACCGCACTGAGTCAATGCGGTCTTAGCCTCTCTGGTGTCAACACTCTGTCTGATTTTGGATTTTTTTTTTTTTTCCAAAGTCAGACTTGACACCAGAGAGGCTGAATACCGCACTGAGTCAATGCGGTCTTAGCCTCTCTGGTCTCAACACTCTGTCTGATTTTGGATTTTTTTTTTTTTTTCTAAAATCAGACTTGACACCAGAGAGGCTGAATACCGCACTGAGTCAATGCGGTCTTAGCCTCTCTGGTGTCAACACTCTGTCTGATTTTGGATTTTTTTTTTTTTCCAAAATCAGACTTGACACCAGGGAGGCTGAATACCGCACTGACTCAATGCGGTCTTAGCCTCTCTGGTGTCAACACTCTGTCTGATTTTTGATTTTTTTTTTTTTTTCTAAAATCAGACTTGACACCAGAGAGGCTGAATACCGCACTGAGTCAATGCGGTCTTAGCCTCTCTGGTCTCAACACTCTGTCTGATTTTGGATTTTTTTTTTTTTTTCTAAAATCAGACTTGACACCAGAGAGGCTGAATACCGCACTGAGTCAATGCGGTCTTAGCCTCTCTGGTGTCAACACTCTGTCTGATTTTGGATTTTTTTTTTTTTCCAAAATCAGACTTGACACCAGAGAGGCTGAATACCGCACTGACTCAATGCGGTCTTAGCCTCTCTGGTGTCAACACTCTGTCTGATTTTGGATTTTTTTTTTTTTTCTAAAATCAGACTTGACACCAGAGAGGCTGAATACCGCACTGAGTCAATGCGGTCTTAGCCTCTCTGGTGTCAACACTCTGTCTGATTTTGGATTTTTTTTTTTTTCCAAAGTCAGACTTGACACCAGAGAGGCTGAATACCGCACTGAGTCAATGCGGTCTTAGCCTCTCTGGTCTCAACACTCTGTCTGATTTTGGATTTTTTTTTTTTTTTTCCAAAATCAGACTTGACACCAGATAGGCTGAATACCGCACTGAGTCAATGCGGTCTTAGCCTCTCTGGTCTCAACACTCTGTCTGATTTTGGATTATTATTTTTTTTTTCCAAAATCAGACTTGACACCAGAGAGGCTGAATACCGCACTGAGTCAATGCGGTCTTAGCCTCTCTGGTCTCAACACTCTGTCTGACTTTGGATTTTTTTTTTCTTTTCCAAAATCAGACTTGACACCAGAGAGGCTGAATACCGCACTGAGTCAATGCGGTCTTAGCCTCTCTGGTGTCAACACTCTGTCTGATTTTGGATTTTTTTTTTTTTTTTCCAAAATCAGGCTTGACACCAGAGAGGCTGAATACCGCACTGAGTCAATGCGGTCTTAGCCTCTCTGGTCTCAACACTCTGTCTGATTTTGGATTTTTTTTTTTTTTTCCAAAATCAGACTTGACACCAGAGAGGCTGAATACCGCACTGAGTCAATGCGGTCTTAGCCTCTCTGGTGTCAACACTGTCTGATTTTGGATTTTTTTTTTTTTTTTCCAAAATCAGACTTGACACCAGAGAGGCTGAATACCGCACTGAGTCAATGCGGTCTTAGCCTCTCTGGTGTCAACACTCTGTCTGATTTTGGATTTATTTTTTTTTCCAAAATCAGACTTGACACCAGAGAGGCTGAATACCGCACTGAGTCAATGCAGTCTTAGCCTCTCTGGTGTCAACACTCTGTCTGATTTTGGATTTTTTTTTTTTTCCCAAAGTCAGACTTGACACCAGAGAGGCTGAATACCGCACTGAGTCAATGCGGTCTTAGCCTCTCTGGTCTCAACACTCTGTCTGATTTTGGATTTTTTTTTTTTTTTTCCAAAATCAGACTTGACACCAGAGAGGCTGAATACCGCACTGAGTCAATGCTGTCTTAGCCTCTCTGGTGTCAACACTCTGTCTGATTTTGGATTTTTTTTTTTTTTCCAAAATCAGACTTGACACCAGAGAGGCTGAATACCGCACTGAGTCAATGCGGTCTTAGCCTCTCTGGTCTCAACACTCTGTCTGATTTTGGATTTTTTTTTTTTTTCCAAAATCAGACTTGACACCAGGGAGGCTGAATACCGCACTGACTCAATGCGGTCTTAGCCTCTCTGGTGTCAACACTCTGTCTGATTTTTGATTTTTTTTTTTTTTTCTAAAATCAGACTTGACACCAGAGAGGCTGAATACCGCACTGAGTCAATGCGGTCTTAGCCTCTCTGGTCTCAACACTCTGTCTGATTTTGGATTTTTTTTCTTTTTTCTAAAATCAGACTTGACACCAGAGAGGCTGAATACCGCACTGAGTCAATGCGGTCTTAGCCTCTCTGGTGTCAACACTCTGTCTGATTTTGGATTTTTTTTTTTTTCCAAAATCAGACTTGACACCAGAGAGGCTGAATACCGCACTGACTCAATGCGGTCTTAGCCTCTCTGGTGTCAACACTCTGTCTGATTTTGGATTTTTTTTTTTTTTTCTAAAATCAGACTTGACACCAGAGAGGCTGAATACCGCACTGAGTCAATGCGGTCTTAGCCTCTCTGGTGTCAACACTCTGTCTGATTTTGGATTTTTTTTTTTTTCCAAAGTCAGACTTGACACCAGAGAGGCTGAATACCGCACTGAGTCAATGCGGTCTTAGCCTCTCTGGTCTCAACACTCTGTCCGATTTTGGATTTTTTTTTTTTTTTTCAAAAATCAGACTTGACACCAGATAGGCTGAATACCGCACTGAGTCAATGCGGTCTTAGCCTCTCTGGTCTCAACACTCTGTCTGATTTTGGATTTTTTTTTTTTTTTTCCAAAATCAGACTTGACACCAGAGAGGCTGAATACCGCACTGAGTCAATGCGGTCTTAGCCTCTCTGGTCTCAACACTCTGTCTGACTTTGGATTTTTTTTTTCTTTTCCAAAATCAGACTTGACACCAGAGAGGCTGAATACCGCACTGAGTCAATGCGGTCTTAGCCTCTCTGGTGTCAACACTCTGTCTGATTTTGGATTTTTTTTTTTTTTTTCCAAAATCAGACTTGACACCAGAGAGGCTGAATACCGCACTGAGTCAATGCAGTCTTAGCCTCTCTGGTCTCAACACTCTGTCTGATTTTGGATTTTTTTTTTTTTTCCAAAATCAGACTTGACACCAGAGAGGCTGAATACCGCACTGAGTCAATGCGGTCTTAGCCTCTCTGGTGTCAACACTCTGTCTGATTTTGGATTTTTTTTTTTTTTTCCAAAATCAGACTTGACACCAGAGAGGCTGAATACCGCACTGAGTCAATGCGGTCTTAGCCTCTCTGGTGTCAACACTCTGTCTGATTTTGGATTTTTTTTTTTTTTTTCCAAAATCAGACTTGACACCAGAGAGGCTGAATACCGCACTGAGTCAATGCGGTCTTAGCCTCTCTGGTCTCAACACTCTGTCTGACTTTGGATTTTTTTTTTCTTTTCCAAAATCAGACTTGACACCAGAGAGGCTGAATACCGCACTGAGTCAATGCGGTCTTAGCCTCTCTGGTCTCAACACTCTGTCTGATTTTGGATTTTTTTTTTTTTTTTCCAAAATCAGACTTGACACCAGAGAGGCTGAATACCGCACTGAGTCAATGCGGTCTTAGCCTCTCTGGTGTCAACACTCTGTCTGATTTTGGATTTTTTTTTTTTTTTCCAAAATCAGACTTGACACCAGAGAGGCTGAATACCGCACTGAGTCAATGCGGTCTTAGCCTCTCTGGTGTCAACACTCTGTCTGATTTTGGATTTTTTTTTTTTTTTTCCAAAATCAGACTTGACACCAGAGAGGCTGAATACCGCACTGAGTCAATGCGGTCTTAGCCTCTCTGGTCTCAACACTCTGTCTGATTTTGGATTTTTTTTTTTTTTTTTCCAAAATCAGACTTGACACCAGATAGGCTGAATACCGCACTGAGTCAATGCAGTCTTAGCCTCTCTGGTCTCAACACTCTGTCTGATTTTGGATTTTTTTTTTTTTTTTTCCAAAATCAGACTTGACACCAGAGAGGCTGAATACCGCACTGAGTCAATGCGGTCTTAGCCTCTCTGGTCTCAACACTCTGTCTGATTTTGGATTTTTTTTTTTTTTTTTTCAAAATCAGACTTGACACCAGAGAGGCTGAATACCGCACTGAGTCAATGCGGTCTTAGCCTCTCTGGTGTCAACACTCTGTCTGATTTTGGATTTTTTTTTTTTTTCCAAAATCAGACTTGACACCAGAGAGGCTGAATACCGCACTGAGTCAATGCGGTCTTAGCCTCTCTGGTCTCAACACTCTGTCTGATTTTGGATTTTTTTTTTTTTTTCCCAAAATCAGACTTGACACCAGAGAGGCTGAATACCGCACTGAGTCAATGCGGTCTTAGCCTCTCTGGTCTCAACACTCTGTCTGATTTTGGATTTTTTTTTTTTTTTCCAAAATCAGACTTGACACCAGAGAGGCTGAATACCGCACTGACTCAATGCGGTCTCAGCCTCTCTGGTGTCAACACTCTGTCTGATTTTGGATTTTTTTTTTTTTTTCTAAAATCAGACTTGACACCAGAGAGGCTGAATGCCGCACTGAGTCAATGCGGTCTTAGCCTCTCTGGTGTCAACACTCTGTCTGATTTTGGATTTTTTTTTTTTTTCCAAAGTCAGACTTGACACCAGAGAGGCTGAATACCGCACTGAGTCAATGCGGTCTTAGCCTCTCTGGTGTCAACACTCTGTCTGATTTTGGATTTTTTTTTTTTTTTCTAAAATCAGACTTGACACCAGAGAGGCTGAATACCGCACTGAGTCAATGCGGTCTTAGCCTCTCTGGTGTCAACACTCTGTCTGATTTTGGATTTTTTTTTTTTTTCTAAAATCAGACTTGACACCAGAGAGGCTGAATACCGCACTGAGTCAATGCGGTCTTAGCCTCTCTGGTGTCAACACTCTGTCTGATTTTGGATTTTTTTTTTTTTTCCAAAGTCAGACTTGACACCAGAGAGGCTGAATACCGCACTGAGTCAATGCGTCTTAGCCTCTCTGGTCTCAACACTCTGTCTGATTTTGGATTTTTTTTTTTCTTTTCCAAAATCAGACTTGACACCAGAGAGGCTGAATACCGCACTGAGTCAATGCGGTCTTAGCCTCTCTGGTCTCAACACTCTGTCTGATTTTGGATTTTTTTTTTTTTTTTCCAAAATCCGACTTGACACCAGAGAGGCTGAATACCGCACTGACTCAATGCGGTCTTAGCCTCTCTGGTGTCAACACTCTGTCTGATTTTGGATTTTTTTTTTTTTTTCTAAAATCAGACTTGACACCAGAGAGGCTGAATACCGCACTGAGTCAATGCGGTCTTAGCCTCTCTGGTGTCAACACTCTGTCTGATTTTGGATTTTTTTTTTTTTCCAAAATCAGACTTGACACCAGAGAGGCTGAATACCGCACTGACTCAATGCGCTCTTAGCCTCTCTGGTGTCAACACTCTGTCTGATTTTGGATTTTTTTTTTTTTTCTAAAATCAGACTTGACACCAGAGAGGCTGAATACTGCACTGAGTCAATGCGGTCTTAGCCTCTCTGGTGTCAACACTCTGTCTGATTTTGGATTTTTTTTTTTTTTCCAAAGTCAGACTTGACACCAGAGAGGCTGAATACCGCACTGAGTCAATGCGGTCTTAGCCTCTCTGGTCTCAACACTCTGTCTGATTTTGGATTTTTTTTTTTTTTTCTAAAATCAGACTTGACACCAGAGAGGCTGAATACCGCACTGAGTCAATGCGGTCTTAGCCTCTCTGGTGTCAACACTCTGTCTGATTTTGGATTTTTTTTTTTTTCCAAAATCAGACTTGACACCAGGGAGGCTGAATACCGCACTGACTCAATGCGGTCTTAGCCTCTCTGGTGTCAACACTCTGTCTGATTTTTGATTTTTTTTTTTTTTTCTAAAATCAGACTTGACACCAGAGAGGCTGAATACCGCACTGAGTCAATGCGGTCTTAGCCTCTCTGGTCTCAACACTCTGTCTGATTTTGGATTTTTTTTTTTTTTTCTAAAATCAGACTTGACACCAGAGAGGCTGAATACTGCACTGAGTCAATGCGGTCTTAGCCTCTCTGGTGTCAACACTCTGTCTGATTTTGGATTTTTTTTTTTTTCCAAAATCAGACTTGACACCAGAGAGGCTGAATACCGCACTGACTCAATGCGGTCTTAGCCTCTCTGGTGTCAACACTCTGTCTGATTTTGGATTTTTTTTTTTTTTCTAAAATCAGACTTGACACCAGAGAGGCTGAATACCGCACTGAGTCAATGCGGTCTTAGCCTCTCTGGTGTCAACACTCTGTCTGATTTTGGATTTTTTTTTTTTTTTTCCAAAATCAGACTTGACACCAGAGAGGCTGAATACCGCACTGAGTCAATGCGGTCTTAGCCTCTCTGGTCTCAACACTCTGTCTGACTTTGGATTTTTTTTTTCTTTTCCAAAATCAGACTTGACACCAAAGAGGCTGAATACCGCACTGAGTCAATGCGGTCTTAGCCTCTCTGGTGTCAACACTCTGTCTGATTTTGGATTTTTTTTTTTTTTTTCCAAAATCAGACTTGACACCAGAGAGGCTGAATACCGCACTGAGTCAATGCGGTCTTAGCCTCTCTGGTCTCAACACTCTGTCTGATTTTGGATTTTTTTTTTTTTTTCCAAAATCAGACTTGACACCAGAGAGGCTGAATACCGCACTGAGTCAATGCGGTCTTAGCCTCTCTGGTGTCAACACTGTCTGATTTTGGATTTTTTTTTTTTTTTTCCAAAATCAGACTTGACACCAGAGAGGCTGAATACCGCACTGAGTCAATGCGGTCTTAGCCTCTCTGGTGTCAACACTCTGTCTGATTTTGGATTTTTTTTTTTTTTTTCCAAAATCAGACTTGACACCAGAGAGGCTGAATACCGCACTGAGTCAATGCGGTCTTAGCCTCTCTGGTCTCAACACTCTGTCTGACTTTGGATTTTTTTTTTCTTTTCCAAAATCAGACTTGACACCAGAGAGGCTGAATACCGCACTGAGTCAATGCGGTCTTAGCCTCTCTGGTGTCAACACTCTGTCTGATTTTGGATTTTTTTTTTTTTTTTTCCAAAATCAGACTTGACACCAGAGAGGCTGAATACCGCACTGAGTCAATGCGGTCTTAGCCTCTCTGGTCTCAACACTCTGTCTGATTTTGGATTTTTTTTTTTTTTTTCCAAAATCAGACTTGACACCAGAGAGGCTGAATACCGCACTGAGTCAATGCGGTCTTAGCCTCTCTGGTGTCAACACTCTGTCTGATTTTGGATTTTTTTTTTTTTTTCCAAAATCAGACTTGACACCAGAGAGGCTGAATACCGCACTGAGTCAATGCGGTCTTAGCCTCTCTGGTGTCAACACTCTGTCTGATTTTGGATTTTTTTTTTTTTTTTTCCAAAATCAGACTTGACACCAGAGAGGCTGAATACCGCACTGAGTCAATGCGGTCTTAGCCTCTCTGGTCTCAACACTCTGTCTGATTTTGGATTTTTTTTTTTTTTTTTCCAAAATCAGACTTGACACCAGATAGGCTGAATACCGCACTGAGTCAATGCGGTCTTAGCCTCTCTGGTCTCAACACTCTGTCTGATTTTGGATTTTTTTTTTTTTTTTTCCAAAATCAGACTTGACACCAGAGAGGCTGAATACCGCACTGAGTCAATGCGGTCTTAGCCTCTCTGGTCTCAACACTCTGTCTGATTTTGGATTTTTTTTTTTTTTTTTTCAAAATCAGACTTGACACCAGAGAGGCTGAATACCGCACTGAGTCAATGCGGTCTTAGCCTCTCTGGTGTCAACACTCTGTCTGATTTTGGATTTTTTTTTTTTTTCCAAAATCAGACTTGACACCAGAGAGGCTGAATACCGCACTGAGTCAATGCGGTCTTAGCCTCTCTGGTCTCAACACTCTGTCTGATTTTGGATTTTTTTTTTTTTTTTCCCAAAATCAGACTTGACACCAGAGAGGCTGAATACCGCACTGAGTCAATGCGGTCTTAGCCTCTCTGGTCTCAACACTCTGTCTGATTTTGGATTTTTTTTTTTTTTTCCAAAATCAGACTTGACACCAGAGAGGCTGAATACCGCACTGACTCAATGCGGTCTTAGCCTCTCTGGTGTCAACACTCTGTCTGATTTTGGATTTTTTTTTTTTTTTCTAAAATCAGACTTGACACCAGAGAGGCTGAATGCCGCACTGAGTCAATGCGGTCTTAGCCTCTCTGGTGTCAACACTCTGTCTGATTTTGGATTTTTTTTTTTTTTCCAAAGTCAGACTTGACACCAGAGAGGCTGAATACCGCACTGAGTCAATGCGGTCTTAGCCTCTCTGGTGTCAACACTCTGTCTGATTTTGGATTTTTTTTTTTTTTTCTAAAATCAGACTTGACACCAGAGAGGCTGAATACCGCACTGAGTCAATGCGGTCTTAGCCTCTCTGGTGTCAACACTCTGTCTGATTTAGGATTTTTTTTTTTTTTCTAAAATCAGACTTGACACCAGAGAGGCTGAATACCGCACTGAGTCAATGCGGTCTTAGCCTCTCTGGTGTCAACACTCTGTCTGATTTTGGATTTTTTTTTTTTCCAAAGTCAGACTTGACACCAGAGAGGCTGAATACCGCACTGAGTCAATGCGTCTTAGCCTCTCTGGTCTCAACACTCTGTCTGATTTTGGATTTTTTTTTTTCTTTTCCAAAATCAGACTTGACACCAGAGAGGCTGAATACCGCACTGAGTCAATGCGGTCTTAGCCTCTCTGGTCTCAACACTCTGTCTGATTTTGGATTTTTTTTTTTTTTTTTCAAAATCCGACTTGACACCAGAGAGGCTGAATACCGCACTGACTCAATGCGGTCTTAGCCTCTCTGGTGTCAACACTCTGTCTGATTTTGGATTTTTTTTTTTTTTTCTAAAATCAGACTTGACACCAGAGAGGCTGAATACCGCACTGAGTCAATGTGGTCTTAGCCTCTCTGGTGTCAACACTCTGTCTGATTTTGGATTTTTTTTTTTTTCCAAAATCAGACTTGACACCAGAGAGGCTGAATACCGCACTGACTCAATGCGGTCTTAGCCTCTCTGGTGTCAACACTCTGTCTGATTTTGGATTTTTTTTTTTTTTCTAAAATCAGACTTGACACCAGAGAGGCTGAATACCGCACTGAGTCAATGCGGTCTTAGCCTCTCTGGTGTCAACACTCTGTCTGATTTTGGATTTTTTTTTTTTTTCCAAAGTCAGACTTGACACCAGAGAGGCTGAATACCGCACTGAGTCAATGCGGTCTTAGCCTCTCTGGTCTCAACACTCTGTCTGATTTTGGATTTTTTTTTTTTCTTTTCCAAAATCAGACTTGACACCAGAGAGGCTGAATACTGCACTGAGTCAATGCGGTCTTAGCCTCTCTGGTGTCAACACTCTGTCTGATTTTGGATTTTTTTTTTTTTTTTCCAAAGTCAGACTTGACACCAGAGAGGCTGAATACCGCACTGAGTCAATGCGGTCTTAGCCTCTCTGGTCTCAACACTCTGTCTGATTTTGGATTTTTTTTTTTTTTTTCCAAAATCCGACTTGACACCAGAGAGGCTGAATACCGCACTGAGTCAATGCGGTCTTAGCCTCTCTGGTCTCAACACTCTGTCTGATTTTGGATTTTTTTTTTTTCTTTTCCAAAATCAGACTTGACACCAGAGAGGCTGAATACCGCACTGAGTCAATGCGGTCTTAGCCTCTCTGGTCTCAACACTCTGTCTGATTTTGGATTTTTTTTTTTTTTTTTTTCCAAAATCAGACTTGACACCAGAGAGGCTGAATACCGCACTGAGTCAATGCGGTCTTAGCCTCTCTGGTGTCAACACTCTGTCTGATTTTGGATTTTTTTTTTTTTTTCTAAAATCAGACTTGACACCAGAGAGGCTGAATACCGCACTGAGTCAATGCGGTCTTAGCCTCTCTGGTGTCAACACTCTGTCTGATTTTGGATTTTTTTTTTTTTTTCCAAAATCAGACTTGACACCAGAGAGGCTGAATACCGCACTGAGTCAATGCGGTCTTAGCCTCTCTGGTGTCAACACTCTGTCTGATTTTGGATTTTTTTTTTTTTTTTCCAAAATCAGACTTGACACCAGAGAGGCTGAATACCGCACTGAGTCAATGCGGTCTTAGCCTCTCTGGTGTCAACACTCTGTCTGATTTTGGATTTTTTTTTTTTTTTTCCAAAATCAGACTTGACACCAGAGAGGCTGAATACCGCACTGAGTCAATGCGGTCTTAGCCTCTCTGGTCTCAACACTCTGTCTGACTTTGGATTTTTTTTTTCTTTTCCAAAATCAGACTTGACACCAGAGAGGCTGAATACCGCACTGAGTCAATGCGGTCTTAGCCTCTCTGGTGTCAACACTCTGTCTGATTTTGGATTTTTTTTTTTTTTTTCCAAAATCAGACTTGACACCAGAGAGGCTGAATACCGCACTGAGTCAATGCGGTCTTAGCCTCTCTGGTCTCAACACTCTGTCTGATTTTGGATTTTTTTTTTTTTTTTCCAAAATCAGACTTGACACCAGAGAGGCTGAATACCACACTGAGTCAATGCGGTCTTAGCCTCTCTGGTGTCAACACTCTGTCTGATTTTGGATTTTTTTTTTTTTTTCCAAAATCAGACTTGACACCAGAGAGGCTGAATACCGCACTGAGTCAATGCGGTCTTAGCCTCTCTGGTGTCAACACTCTGTCTGATTTTGGATTTTTTTTTTTTTTTTTCCAAAATCAGACTTGACACCAGAGAGGCTGAATACCGCACTGAGTCAATGCGGTCTTAGCCTCTCTGGTCTCAACACTCTGTCTGATTTTGGATTTTTTTTTTTTTTTTTCCAAAATCAGACTTGACACCAGATAGGCTGAATACCGCACTGAGTCAATGCGGTCTTAGCCTCTCTGGTCTCAACACTCTGTCTGATTTTGGATTTTTTTTTTTTTTTTTCCAAAATCAGACTTGACACCAGAGAGGCTGAATACCGCACTGAGTCAATGCGGTCTTAGCCTCTCTGGTCTCAACACTCTGTCTGATTTTGGATTTTTTTTTTTTTTTTTTCAAAATCAGACTTGACACCAGAGAGGCTGAATACCGCACTGAGTCAATGCGGTCTTAGCCTCTCTGGTGTCAACACTCTGTCTGATTTTGGATTTTTTTTTTTTTTCCAAAATCAGACTTGACACCAGAGAGGCTGAATACCGCACTGAGTCAATGCGGTCTTAGCCTCTCTGGTCTCAACACTCTGTCTGATTTTGGATTTTTTTTTTTTTTTCCCAAAATCAGACTTGACACCAGAGAGGCTGAATACCGCACTGAGTCAATGCGGTCTTAGCCTCTCTGGTCTCAACACTCTGTCTGATTTTGGATTTTTTTTTTTTTTTCCAAAATCAGACTTGACACCAGAGAGGCTGAATACCGCACTGACTCAATGCGGTCTTAGCCTCTCTGGTGTCAACACTCTGTCTGATTTTGGATTTTTTTTTTTTTTTCTAAAATCAGACTTGACACCAGAGAGGCTGAATACCGCACTGACTCAATGCGGTCTTAGCCTCTCTGGTGTCAACACTCTGTCTGATTTTGGATTTTTTTTTTTTTTTCTAAAATCAGACTTGACACCAGAGAGGCTGAATACCGCACTGAGTCAATGTGGTCTTAGCCTCTCTGGTGTCAACACTCTGTCTGATTTTGGATTTTTTTTTTTTTCCAAAATCAGACTTGACACCAGAGAGGCTGAATACCGCACTGACTCAATGCGGTCTTAGCCTCTCTGGTGTCAACACTCTGTCTGATTTTGGATTTTTTTTTTTTTTCTAAAATCAGACTTGACACCAGAGAGGCTGAATACCGCACTGAGTCAATGCGGTCTTAGCCTCTCTGGTGTCAACACTCTGTCTGATTTTGGATTTTTTTTTTTTTTCCAAAGTCAGACTTGACACCAGAGAGGCTGAATACCGCACTGAGTCAATGCGGTCTTAGCCTCTCTGGTCTCAACACTCTGTCTGATTTTGGATTTTTTTTTTTTCTTTTCCAAAATCAGACTTGACACCAGAGAGGCTGAATACTGCACTGAGTCAATGCGGTCTTAGCCTCTCTGGTGTCAACACTCTGTCTGATTTTGGATTTTTTTTTTTTTTTTCCAAAGTCAGACTTGACACCAGAGAGGCTGAATACCGCACTGAGTCAATGCGGTCTTAGCCTCTCTGGTCTCAACACTCTGTCTGATTTTGGATTTTTTTTTTTTTTTTCCAAAATCCGACTTGACACCAGAGAGGCTGAATACCGCACTGAGTCAATGCGGTCTTAGCCTCTCTGGTCTCAACACTCTGTCTGATTTTGGATTTTTTTTTTTTCTTTTCCAAAATCAGACTTGACACCAGAGAGGCTGAATACCGCACTGAGTCAATGCGGTCTTAGCCTCTCTGGTCTCAACACTCTGTCTGATTTTGGATTTTTTTTTTTTTTTCCAAAATCAGACTTGACACCAGAGAGGCTGAATACCGCACTGACTCAATGCGGTCTTAGCCTCTCTGGTGTCAACACTCTGTCTGATTTTGGATTTTTTTTTTTTTTTCTAAAATCAGACTTGACACCAGAGAGGCTGAATACCGCACTGACTCAATGCGGTCTTAGCCTCTCTGGTGTCAACACTCTGTCTGATTTTGGATTTTTTTTTTTTTTTCTAAAATCAGACTTGACACCAGAGAGGCTGAATACCGCACTGAGTCAATGTGGTCTTAGCCTCTCTGGTGTCAACACTCTGTCTGATTTTGGATTTTTTTTTTTTTCCAAAATCAGACTTGACACCAGAGAGGCTGAATACCGCACTGACTCAATGCGGTCTTAGCCTCTCTGGTGTCAACACTCTGTCTGATTTTGGATTTTTTTTTTTTTTCTAAAATCAGACTTGACACCAGAGAGGCTGAATACCGCACTGAGTCAATGCGGTCTTAGCCTCTCTGGTGTCAACACTCTGTCTGATTTTGGATTTTTTTTTTTTTTCCAAAGTCAGACTTGACACCAGAGAGGCTGAATACCGCACTGAGTCAATGCGGTCTTAGCCTCTCTGGTCTCAACACTCTGTCTGATTTTGGATTTTTTTTTTTTCTTTTCCAAAATCAGACTTGACACCAGAGAGGCTGAATACTGCACTGAGTCAATGCGGTCTTAGCCTCTCTGGTGTCAACACTCTGTCTGATTTTGGATTTTTTTTTTTTTTTTCCAAAGTCAGACTTGACACCAGAGAGGCTGAATACCGCACTGAGTCAATGCGGTCTTAGCCTCTCTGGTCTCAACACTCTGTCTGATTTTGGATTTTTTTTTTTTTTTTCCAAAATCCGACTTGACACCAGAGAGGCTGAATACCGCACTGAGTCAATGCGGTCTTAGCCTCTCTGGTCTCAACACTCTGTCTGATTTTGGATTTTTTTTTTTTCTTTTCCAAAATCAGACTTGACACCAGAGAGGCTGAATACCGCACTGAGTCAATGCGGTCTTAGCCTCTCTGGTCTCAACACTCTGTCTGATTTTGGATTTTTTTTTTTTTTTTTTTCCAAAATCAGACTTGACACCAGAGAGGCTGAATACCGCACTGAGTCAATGCGGTCTTAGCCTCTCTGGTGTCAACACTCTGTCTGATTTTGGATTTTTTTTTTTTTTTCTAAAATCAGACTTGACACCAGAGAGGCTGAATACCGCACTGAGTCAATGCGGTCTTAGCCTCTCTGGTGTCAACACTCTGTCTGATTTTGGATTTTTTTTTTTTTTTCCAAAATCAGACTTGACACCAGAGAGGCTGAATACCGCACTGAGTCAATGCGGTCTTAGCCTCTCTGGTGTCAACACTCTGTCTGATTTTGGATTTTTTTTTTTTTTTTCCAAAATCAGACTTGACACCAGAGAGGCTGAATACCGCACTGAGTCAATGCGGTCTTAGCCTCTCTGGTGTCAACACTCTGTCTGATTTTGGATTTTTTTTTTTTTTTTCCAAAATCAGACTTGACACCAGAGAGGCTGAATACCGCACTGAGTCAATGCGGTCTTAGCCTCTCTGGTCTCAACACTCTGTCTGACTTTGGATTTTTTTTTTCTTTTCCAAAATCAGACTTGACACCAGAGAGGCTGAATACCGCACTGAGTCAATGCGGTCTTAGCCTCTCTGGTGTCAACACTCTGTCTGATTTTGGATTTTTTTTTTTTTTTTCCAAAATCAGACTTGACACCAGAGAGGCTGAATACCGCACTGAGTCAATGCGGTCTTAGCCTCTCTGGTCTCAACACTCTGTCTGATTTTGGATTTTTTTTTTTTTTTTCCAAAATCAGACTTGACACCAGAGAGGCTGAATACCACACTGAGTCAATGCGGTCTTAGCCTCTCTGGTGTCAACACTCTGTCTGATTTTGGATTTTTTTTTTTTTTTCCAAAATCAGACTTGACACCAGAGAGGCTGAATACCGCACTGAGTCAATGCGGTCTTAGCCTCTCTGGTGTCAACACTCTGTCTGATTTTGGATTTTTTTTTTTTTTTTTCCAAAATCAGACTTGACACCAGAGAGGCTGAATACCGCACTGAGTCAATGCGGTCTTAGCCTCTCTGGTCTCAACACTCTGTCTGATTTTGGATTTTTTTTTTTTTTTTTCCAAAATCAGACTTGACACCAGATAGGCTGAATACCGCACTGAGTCAATGCGGTCTTAGCCTCTCTGGTCTCAACACTCTGTCTGATTTTGGATTTTTTTTTTTTTTTTTCCAAAATCAGACTTGACACCAGAGAGGCTGAATACCGCACTGAGTCAATGCGGTCTTAGCCTCTCTGGTCTCAACACTCTGTCTGATTTTGGATTTTTTTTTTTTTTTTTCAAAATCAGACTTGACACCAGAGAGGCTGAATACCGCACTGAGTCAATGCGGTCTTAGCCTCTCTGGTGTCAACACTCTGTCTGATTTTGGATTTTTTTTTTTTTTCCAAAATCAGACTTGACACCAGAGAGGCTGAATACCGCACTGAGTCAATGCGGTCTTAGCCTCTCTGGTCTCAACACTCTGTCTGATTTTGGATTTTTTTTTTTTTTTCCCAAAATCAGACTTGACACCAGAGAGGCTGAATACCGCACTGAGTCAATGCGGTCTTAGCCTCTCTGGTCTCAACACTCTGTCTGATTTTGGATTTTTTTTTTTTTTTCCAAAATCAGACTTGACACCAGAGAGGCTGAATACCGCACTGACTCAATGCGGTCTTAGCCTCTCTGGTGTCAACACTCTGTCTGATTTTGGATTTTTTTTTTTTTTTCTAAAATCAGACTTGACACCAGAGAGGCTAAATGCCGCACTGAGTCAATGCGGTCTTAGCCTCTCTGGTGTCAACACTCTGTCTGATTTTGGATTTTTTTTTTTTTTCCAAAGTCAGACTTGACACCAGAGAGGCTGAATACCGCACTGAGTCAATGCGGTCTTAGCCTCTCTGGTGTCAACACTCTGTCTGATTTTGGATTTTTTTTTTTTTTTCTAAAATCAGACTTGACACCAGAGAGGCTGAATACCGCACTGAGTCAATGCGGTCTTAGCCTCTCTGGTGTCAACACTCTGTCTGATTTTGGATTTTTTTTTTTTTTCTAAAATCAGACTTGACACCAGAGAGGCTGAATACCGCACTGAGTCAATGCGGTCTTAGCCTCTCTGGTGTCAACACTCTGTCTGATTTTGGATTTTTTTTTTTTTTCCAAAGTCAGACTTGACACCAGAGAGGCTGAATACCGCACTGAGTCAATGCGTCTTAGCCTCTCTGGTCTCAACACTCTGTCTGATTTTGGATTTTTTTTTTTCTTTTCCAAAATCAGACTTGACACCAGAGAGGCTGAATACCGCACTGAGTCAATGCGGTCTTAGCCTCTCTGGTCTCAACACTCTGTCTGATTTTGGATTTTTTTTTTTTTTTTCCAAAATCCGACTTGACACCAGAGAGGCTGAATACCGCACTGACTCAATGCGGTCTTAGCCTCTCTGGTGTCAACACTCTGTCTGATTTTGGATTTTTTTTTTTTTTCTAAAATCAGACTTGACACCAGAGAGGCTGAATACCGCACTGAGTCAATGCGGTCTTAGCCTCACTGGTGTCAACACTCTGTCTGATTTTGGATTTTTTTTTTTTTCCAAAATCAGACTTGACACCAGAGAGGCTGAATACCGCACTGACTCAATGCGGTCTTAGCCTCTCTGGTGTCAACACTCTGTCTGATTTTGGATTTTTTTTTTTTTTTCTAAAATCAGACTTGACACCAGAGAGGCTGAATACCGCACTGAGTCAATGCGGTCTTAGCCTCTCTGGTGTCAACACTCTGTCTGATTTTGGATTTTTTTTTTTTTTCCAAAGTCAGACTTGACACCAGAGAGGCTGAATACCGCACTGAGTCAATGCGGTCTTAGCCTCTCTGGTCTCAACACTCTGTCTGATTTTGGATTTTTTTTTTTTCTTTTCCAAAATCAGACTTGACACCAGAGAGGCTGAATACCGCACTGAGTCAATGCGGTCTTAGCCTCTCTGGTGTCAACACTCTGTCTGATTTTTGATTTTTGATTTTTTTTTCCAAAGTCAGACTTGACACCAGAGAGGCTGAATACCGCACTGAGTCAATGCGGTCTTAGCCTCTCTGGTCTCAACACTCTGTCTGATTTTGGATTTTTTTTTTTTTTTTCCAAAATCCGACTTGACACCAGAGAGGCTGAATACCGCACTGAGTCAATGCGGTCTTAGCCTCTCTGGTCTCAACACTCTGTCTGATTTTGGATTTTTTTTTTTTCTTTTCCAAAATCAGACTTGACACCAGAGAGGCTGAATACCGCACTGAGTCAATGCGGTCTTAGCCTCTCTGGTGTCAACACTCTGTCTGATTTTGGATTTTTTTTTTTTTTTTTCCAAAATCAGACTTGACACCAGAGAGGCTGAATACCGCACTGAGTCAATGCGGTCTTAGCCTCTCTGGTCTCAACACTCTGTCTGATTTTGGATTTTTTTTTTTTTTTTTTTCCAAAATCAGACTTGACACCAGAGAGGCTGAATACCGCACTGAGTCAATGCGGTCTTAGCCTCTCTGGTGTCAACACTCTGTCTGATTTTGGATTTTTTTTTTTTTTTCTAAAATCAGACTTGACACCAGAGAGGCTGAATACCGCACTGAGTCAATGCGGTCTTAGCCTCTCTGGTGTCAACACTCTGTCTGATTTTGGATTTTTTTTTTTTTTCCAAAGTCAGACTTGACACCAGAGAGGCTGAATACCGCACTGAGTCAATGCGGTCTTAGCCTCTCTGGTCTCAACACTCTGTCTGATTTTGGATTTTTTTTTTTTTTTTTCCAAAATCAGACTTGACACCAGAGAGGCTGAATACCGCACTGAGTCAATGCGGTCTTAGCCTCTCTGGTCTCAACACTCTGTCTGATTTTGGATTTTTTTTTTTTTTTTTCCAAAATCAGACTTGACACCAGAGAGGCTGAATACCGCACTGAGTCAATGCGGTCTTAGCCTCTCTGGTGTCAACACTCTGTCTGATTTTGGATTTTTTTTTTTTTTTCTAAAATCAGACTTGACACCAGAGAGGCTGAATACCGCACTGAGTCAATGCGGTCTTAGCCTCTCTGGTGTCAACACTCTGTCTGATTTTGGATTTTTTTTTTTTTTCCAAAGTCAGACTTGACACCAGAGAGGCTGAATACCGCACTGAGTCAATGCGGTCTTAGCCTCTCTGGTCTCAACACTCTGTCTGATTTTGGATTTTTTTTTTTTTTTCTAAAATCAGACTTGACACCAGAGAGGCTGAATACCGCACTGAGTCAATGCGGTCTTAGCCTCTCTGGTGTCAACACTCTGTCTGATTTTGGATTTTTTTTTTTTTCCAAAATCAGACTTGACACCAGAGAGGCTGAATACCGCACTGACTCAATGCGGTCTTAGCCTCTCTGGTGTCAACACTCTGTCTGATTTTTGATTTTTTTTTTTTTTCTAAAATCAGACTTGACACCAGAGAGGCTGAATACCGCACTGAGTCAATGCGGTCTTAGCCTCTCTGGTGTCAACACTCTGTCTGATTTTGGATTTTTTTTTTTTTTCCAAAATCAGACTTGACACCAGAGAGGCTGAATACCGCACTGAGTCAATGCGGTCTTAGCCTCTCTGGTGTCAACACTCTGTCTGATTTTGGATTTTTTTTTTTTTTTTTCCAAAATCAGACTTGACACCAGAGAGGCTGAATACCGCACTGAGTCAATGCGGTCTTAGCCTCTCTGGTCTCAACACTCTGTCTGATTTTGGATTTTTTTTTTTTTTTTCCCAAAATCAGACTTGACACCAGAGAGGCTGAATACCGCACTGAGTCAATGCGGTCTTAGCCTCTCTGGTGTCAACACTCTGTCTGATTTTGGATTTTTTTTTTTTTTTTCCAAAATCAGACTTGACACCAGATAGGCTGAATACCGCACTGAGTCAATGCGGTCTTAGCCTCTCTGGTCTCAACACTCTGTCTGATTTTGGATTTTTTTTTTTTTTTCTTTTCCAAAATCAGACTTGACACCAGAGAGGCTGAATACCGCACTGAGTCAATGCGGTCTTAGCCTCTCTGGTGTCAACACTCTGTCTGATTTTGGATTTTTTTTTTTTTTTTTCCAAAATCAGACTTGACACCAGAGAGGCTGAATACCGCACTGAGTCAATGCTGTCTTAGCCTCTCTGGTGTCAACACTCTGTCTGATTTTGGATTTTTTTTTTTTTTCCAAAATCAGACTTGACACCAGAGAGGCTGAATACCGCACTGAGTCAATGCTGTCTTAGCCTCTCTGGTGTCAACACTCTGTCTGATTTTGGATTTTTTTTTTTTTCCAAAATCAGACTTGACACCAGAGAGGCTGAATACCGCACTGAGTCAATGCGGTCTTAGCCTCTCTGGTCTCAACACTCTGTCTGATTTTGGATTTTTTTTTTTTTTCCAAAATCAGACTTGACACCAGAGAGGCTGAATACCGCACTGACTCAATGCGGTCTTAGCCTCTCTGGTGTCAACACTCTGTCTGATTTTGGATTTTTTTTTTTTTTCTAAAATCAGACTTGACACCAGAGAGGCTGAATACCGCACTGAGTCAATGCAGTCTTAGCCTCTCTGGTGTCAACACTCTGTCTGATTTTGGATTTTTTTTTTTTTTCCAAAGTCAGACTTGACACCAGAGAGGCTGAATACCGCACTGAGTCAATGCGGTCTTAGCCTCTCTGGTCTCAACACTCTGTCTGATTTTGGATTTTTTTTTTTTTTTCTAAAATCAGACTTGACACCAGAGAGGCTGAATACCGCACTGAGTCAATGCGGTCTTAGCCTCTCTGGTGTCAACACTCTGTCTGATTTTGGATTTTTTTTTTTTCCAAAATCAGACTTGACACCAGAGAGGCTGAATACCGCACTGACTCAATGCGGTCTTAGCCTCTCTGGTGTCAACACTCTGTCTGATTTTGGATTTTTTTTTTTTTTCTAAAATCAGACTTGACACCAGAGAGGCTGAATACCGCACTGAGTCAATGCGGTCTTAGCCTCTCTGGTCTCAACACTCTGTCTGATTTTGGATTTTTTTTTTTTTTTTCCAAAATCCGACTTGACACCAGAGAGGCTGAATACCGCACTGACTCAATGCGGTCTTAGCCTCTCTGGTGTCAACACTCTGTCTGATTTTGGATTTTTTTTTTTTTTTCTAAAATCAGACTTGACACCAGAGAGGCTGAATACCGCACTGAGTCAATGCGGTCTTAGCCTCTCTGGTCTCAACACTCTGTCTGATTTTGGATTTTTTTTTTTTTTTTCCAAAATCCGACTTGACACCAGAGAGGCTGAATACCGCACTGACTCAATGCGGTCTTAGCCTCTCTGGTGTCAACACTCTGTCTGATTTTGGATTTTTTTTTTTTTTTCTAAAATCAGACTTGACACCAGAGAGGCTGAATACCGCACTGAGTCAATGCGGTCTTAGCCTCACTGGTGTCAACACTCTGTCTGATTTTGGATTTTTTTTTTTTTCCAAAATCAGACTTGACACCAGAGAGGCTGAATACCGCACTGACTCAATGCGGTCTTAGCCTCTCTGGTGTCAACACTCTGTCTGATTTTGGATTTTTTTTTTTTTTTCTAAAATCAGACTTGACACCAGAGAGGCTGAATACCGCACTGAGTCAATGCGGTCTTAGCCTCTCTGGTGTCAACACTCTGTCTGATTTTGGATTTTTTTTTTTTTCCAAAGTCAGACTTGACACCAGAGAGGCTGAATACCGCACTGAGTCAATGCGGTCTTAGCCTCTCTGGTCTCAACACTCTGTCTGATTTTGGATTTTTTTTTTTTCTTTTCCAAAATCAGACTTGACACCAGAGAGGCTGAATACCGCACTGAGTCAATGCGGTCTTAGCCTCTCTGGTGTCAACACTCTGTCTGATTTTGGATTTTTTTTTTTTTTTTCCAAAGTCAGACTTGACACCAGAGAGGCTGAATACCGCACTGAGTCAATGCGGTCTTAGCCTCTCTGGTCTCAACACTCTGTCTGATTTTGGATTTTTTTTTTTTTTTTCCAAAATCCGACTTGACACCAGAGAGGCTGAATACCGCACTGAGTCAATGCGGTCTTAGCCTCTCTGGTCTCAACACTCTGTCTGATTTTGGATTTTTTTTTTTTCTTTTCCAAAATCAGACTTGACACCAGAGAGGCTGAATACCGCACTGAGTCAATGCGGTCTTAGCCTCTCTGGTGTCAACACTCTGTCTGATTTTGGATTTTTTTTTTTTTTTTTCCAAAATCAGACTTGACACCAGAGAGGCTGAATACCGCACTGAGTCAATGCGGTCTTAGCCTCTCTGGTCTCAACACTCTGTCTGATTTTGGATTTTTTTTTTTTTTTTTTTCCAAAATCAGACTTGACACCAGAGAGGCTGAATACCGCACTGAGTCAATGCGGTCTTAGCCTCTCTGGTGTCAACACTCTGTCTGATTTTGGATTTTTTTTTTTTTTTCTAAAATCAGACTTGACACCAGAGAGGCTGAATACCGCACTGAGTCAATGCGGTCTTAGCCTCTCTGGTGTCAACACTCTGTCTGATTTTGGATTTTTTTTTTTTTTCCAAAGTCAGACTTGACACCAGAGAGGCTGAATACCGCACTGAGTCAATGCGGTCTTAGCCTCTCTGGTCTCAACACTCTGTCTGATTTTGGATTTTTTTTTTTTTTTTTCCAAAATCAGACTTGACACCAGAGAGGCTGAATACCGCACTGAGTCAATGCGGTCTTAGCCTCTCTGGTCTCAACACTCTGTCTGATTTTGGATTTTTTTTTTTTTTTTTTCAAAATCAGACTTGACACCAGAGAGGCTGAATACCGCACTGAGTCAATGCGGTCTTAGCCTCTCTGGTGTCAACACTCTGTCTGATTTTGGATTTTTTTTTTTTTTCCAAAGTCAGACTTGACACCAGAGAGGCTGAATACCGCACTGAGTCAATGCGGTCTTAGCCTCTCTGGTGTCAACACTCTGTCTGATTTTTGATTTTTTTTTTTTTTCTAAAATCAGACTTGACACCAGAGAGGCTGAATACCGCACTGAGTCAATGCGGTCTTAGCCTCTCTGGTGTCAACACTCTGTCTGATTTTGGATTTTTTTTTTTTTTCCAAAGTCAGACTTGACACCAGAGAGGCTGAATACCGCACTGAGTCAATGCGGTCTTAGCCTCTCTGGTGTCAACACTCTGTCTGATTTTTGATTTTTTTTTTTTTTCTAAAATCAGACTTGACACCAGAGAGGCTGAATACCGCACTGAGTCAATGCGGTCTTAGCCTCTCTGGTGTCAACACTCTGTCTGATTTTGGATTTTTTTTTTTTTCCAAAATCAGACTTGACACCAGAGAGGCTGAATACCGCACTGACTCAATGCGGTCTTAGCCTCTCTGGTGTCAACACTCTGTCTGATTTTTTGATTTTTTTTTTTTTTCTAAAATCAGACTTGACACCAGAGAGGCTGAATACCGCACTGAGTCAATGCGGTCTTAGCCTCTCTGGTGTCAACACTCTGTCTGATTTTGGATTTTTTTTTTTTTTCCAAAATCAGACTTGACACCAGAGAGGCTGAATACCGCACTGAGTCAATGCGGTCTTAGCCTCTCTGTCTGATTTTGGATTTTTTTTTTTTTTTTTCCAAAATCAGACTTGACACCAGAGAGGCTGAACACCGCACTGAGTCAATGCGGTCTTAGCCTCTCTGGTCTCAACACTCTGTCTGATTTTGGATTTTTTTTTTTTTTTTCCCAAAATCAGACTTGACACCAGAGAGGCTGAATACCGCACTGAGTCAATGCGGTCTTAGCCTCTCTGGTGTCAACACTCTGTCTGATTTTGGATTTTTTTTTTTTTTTTCCAAAATCAGACTTGACACCAGATAGGCTGAATACCGCACTGAGTCAATGCGGTCTTAGCCTCTCTGGTCTCAACACTCTGTCTGATTTTGGATTTTTTTTTTTTTTTCTTTTCCAAAATCAGACTTGACACCAGAGAGGCTGAATACCGCACTGAGTCAATGCGGTCTTAGCCTCTCTGGTGTCAACACTCTGTCTGATTTTGGATTTTTTTTTTTTTTTTTTCAAAATCAGACTTGACACCAGAGAGGCTGAATACCGCACTGAGTCAATGCTGTCTTAGCCTCTCTGGTGTCAACACTCTGTCTGATTTTGGATTTTTTTTTTTTTTCCAAAATCAGACTTGACACCAGAGAGGCTGAATACCGCACTGAGTCAATGCTGTCTTAGCCTCTCTGGTGTCAACACTCTGTCTGATTTTGGATTTTTTTTTTTTTCCAAAATCAGACTTGACACCAGAGAGGCTGAATACCGCACTGAGTCAATGCGGTCTTAGCCTCTCTGGTCTCAACACTCTGTCTGATTTTGGATTTTTTTTTTTTTTCCAAAATCAGACTTGACACCAGAGAGGCTGAATACCGCACTGACTCAATGCGGTCTTAGCCTCTCTGGTGTCAACACTCTGTCTGATTTTGGATTTTTTTTTTTTTTCTAAAATCAGACTTGACACCAGAGAGGCTGAATACCGCACTGAGTCAATGCGGTCTTAGCCTCTCTGGTGTCAACACTCTGTCTGATTTTGGATTTTTTTTTTTTTTCCAAAGTCAGACTTGACACCAGAGAGGCTGAATACCGCACTGAGTCAATGCGGTCTTAGCCTCTCTGGTCTCAACACTCTGTCTGATTTTGGATTTTTTTTTTTTTTTCTAAAATCAGACTTGACACCAGAGAGGCTGAATACCGCACTGAGTCAATGCGGTCTTAGCCTCTCTGGTGTCAACACTCTGTCTGATTTTGGATTTTTTTTTTTTCCAAAATCAGACTTGACACCAGAGAGGCTGAATACCGCACTGACTCAATGCGGTCTTAGCCTCTCTGGTGTCAACACTCTGTCTGATTTTGGATTTTTTTTTTTTTTCTAAAATCAGACTTGACACCAGAGAGGCTGAATACCGCACTGAGTCAATGCGGTCTTAGCCTCTCTGGTGTCAACACTCTGTCTGATTTTGGATTTTTTTTTTTTTTCCAAAGTCAGACTTGACACCAGAGAGGCTGAATACCGCACTGAGTCAATGCGGTCTTAGCCTCTCTGGTCTCAACACTCTGTCTGATTTTGGATTTTTTTTTTTTCTTTTCCAAAATCAGACTTGACACCAGAGAGGCTGAATACCGCACTGAGTCAATGCGGTCTTAGCCTCTCTGGTGTCAACACTCTGTCTGATTTTGGATTTTTTTTTTTTTTTTCCAAAGTCAGACTTGACACCAGAGAGGCTGAATACCGCACTGAGTCAATGCGGTCTTAGCCTCTCTGGTCTCAACACTCTGTCTGATTTTGGATTTTTTTTTTTTTTTTCCAAAATCCGACTTGACACCAGAGAGGCTGAATACCGCACTGAGTCAATGCGGTCTTAGCCTCTCTGGTCTCAACACTCTGTCTGATTTTGGATTTTTTTTTTTCTTTTCCAAAATCAGACTTGACACCAGAGAGGCTGAATACCGCACTGAGTCAATGCGGTCTTAGCCTCTCTGGTGTCAACACTCTGTCTGATTTTGGATTTTTTTTTTTTTTTCCAAAATCAGACTTGACACCAGAGAGGCTGAATACCGCACTGAGTCAATGCGGTCTTAGCCTCTCTGGTCTCAACACTCTGTCTGTTTTTGGATTTTTTTTTTTTTTTTTTCCAAAATCAGACTTGACACCAGAGAGGCTGAATACCGCACTGAGTCAATGCGGTCTTAGCCTCTCTGGTGTCAACACTCTGTCTGATTTTGGATTTTTTTTTTTTTTTCTAAAATCAGACTTGACACCAGAGAGGCTGAATACCGCACTGAGTCAATGCGGTCTTAGCCTCTCTGGTGTCAACACTCTGTCTGATTTTGGATTTTTTTTTTTTTCCAAAGTCAGACTTGACACCAGAGAGGCTGAATACCGCACTGAGTCAATGCGGTCTTAGCCTCTCTGGTGTCAACACTCTGTCTGATTTTGGATTTTTTTTTTTTTTCCAAAGTCAGACTTGACACCAGAGAGGCTGAATACCGCACTGAGTCAATGCGGTCTTAGCCTCTCTGGTCTCAACACTCTGTCTGATTTTGGATTTTTTTTTTTTTTTCTAAAATCAGACTTGACACCAGAGAGGCTGAATACCGCACTGAGTCAATGCGGTCTTAGCCTCTCTGGTGTCAACACTCTGTCTGATTTTGGATTTTTTTTTTTTTCCAAAATCAGACTTGACACCAGAGAGGCTGAATACCGCACTGACTCAATGCGGTCTTAGCCTCTCTGGTGTCAACACTCTGTCTGATTTTGGATTTTTTTTTTTTTTCTAAAATCAGACTTGACACCAGAGAGGCTGAATACCGCACTGAGTCAATGCGGTCTTAGCCTCTCTGGTGTCAACACTCTGTCTGATTTTGGATTTTTTTTTTTTTTCCAAAATCAGACTTGACACCAGAGAGGCTGAATACCGCACTGAGTCAATGCGGTCTTAGCCTCTCTGGTGTCAACACTCTGTCTGATTTTGGATTTTTTTTTTTTTTTTTCCAAAATCAGACTTGACACCAGAGAGGCTGAATACCGCACTGAGTCAATGCGGTCTTAGCCTCTCTGGTCTCAACACTCTGTCTGATTTTGGATTTTTTTTTTTTTTTTCCCAAAATCAGACTTGACACCAGAGAGGCTGAATACCGCACTGAGTCAATGCGGTCTTAGCCTCTCTGGTGTCAACACTCTGTCTGATTTTGGATTTTTTTTTTTTTTTTCCAAAATCAGACTTGACACCAGATAGGCTGAATACCGCACTGAGTCAATGCGGTCTTAGCCTCTCTGGTCTCAACACTCTGTCTGATTTTGGATTTTTTTTTTTTTTTTTTTCCAAAATCAGACTTGACACCAGAGAGGCTGAATACCGCACTGAGTCAATGCGGTCTTAGCCTCTCTGGTCTCAACACTCTGTCTGATTTTGGATTTTTTTTTTTTTTTTTCCAAAATCAGACTTGACACCAGAGAGGCTGAATACCGCACTGAGTCAATGCTGTCTTAGCCTCTCTGGTGTCAACACTCTGTCTGATTTTGGATTTTTTTTTTTTTTCCAAAATCAGACTTGACACCAGAGAGGCTGAATACCGCACTGAGTCAATGCTGTCTTAGCCTCTCTGGTGTCAACACTCTGTCTGATTTTGGATTTTTTTTTTTTTCCAAAATCAGACTTGACACCAGAGAGGCTGAATACCGCACTGAGTCAATGCGGTCTTAGCCTCTCTGGTCTCAACACTCTGTCTGATTTTGGATTTTTTTTTTTTCTTTTCCAAAATCAGACTTGACACCAGAGAGGCTGAATACCGCACTGAGTCAATGCGGTCTTAGCCTCTCTGGTGTCAACACTCTGTCTGATTTTGGATTTATTTTATTTTTTTCCAAAGTCAGACTTGACACCAGAGAGGCTGAATACCGCACTGAGTCAATGCGGTCTTAGCCTCTCTGGTCTCAACACTCTGTCTGATTTTGGATTTTTTTTTTTTTTTTCCAAAATCCGACTTGACACCAGAGAGGCTGAATACCGCACTGAGTCAATGCGGTCTTAGCCTCTCTGGTCTCAACACTCTGTCTGATTTTGGATTTTTTTTTTTTCTTTTCCAAAATCAGACTTGACACCAGAGAGGCTGAATACCGCACTGAGTCAATGCGGTCTTAGCCTCTCTGGTGTCAACACTCTGTCTGATTTTGGATTTTTTTTTTTTTTTTCCAAAATCAGACTTGACACCAGAGAGGCTGAATACCGCACTGAGTCAATGCAGTCTTAGCCTCTCTGGTCTCAACACTCTGTCTGTTTTTGGATTTTTTTTTTTTTTTTTTTCCAAAATCAGACTTGACACCAGAGAGGCTGAATACCGCACTGAGTCAATGCGGTCTTAGCCTCTCTGGTGTCAACACTCTGTCTGATTTTGGATTTTTTTTTTTTTTTCTAAAATCAGACTTGACACCAGAGAGGCTGAATACCGCACTGAGTCAATGCGGTCTTAGCCTCTCTGGTGTCAACACTCTGTCTGATTTTGGATTTTTTTTTTTTTCCAAAATCAGACTTGACACCAGAGAGGCTGAATACCGCACTGAGTCAATGCTGTCTTAGCCTCTCTGGTGTCAACACTCTGTCTGATTTTGGATTTTTTTTTTTTTTCCAAAATCAGACTTGACACCAGAGAGGCTGAATACCGCACTGAGTCAATGCGGTCTTAGCCTCTCTGGTCTCAACACTCTGTCTGATTTTGGATTTTTTTTTTTTTTCCAAAATCAGACTTGACACCAGATAGGCTGAATACCGCACTGACTCAATGCGGTCTTAGCCTCTCTGGTGTCAACACTCTGTCTGATTTTGGATTTTTTTTTTTTTTTCTAAAATCAGACTTGACACCAGAGAGGCTGAATACCGCACTGAGTCAATGCGGTCTTAGCCTCTCTGGTGTCAACACTCTGTCTGATTTTGGATTTTTTTTTTTTTCCAAAATCAGACTTGACACCAGAGAGGCTGAATACCGCACTGAGTCAATGCGGTCTTAGCCTCTCTGGTGTCAACACTCTGTCTGATTTTGGATTTTTTTTTTTTTTCCAAAGTCAGACTTGACACCAGAGAGGCTGAATACCGCACTGAGTCAATGCGGTCTTAGCCTCTCTGGTCTCAACACTCTGTCTGATTTTGGATTTTTTTTTTTTTTTTTCCAAAATCAGACTTGACACCAGAGAGGCTGAATACCGCACTGAGTCAATGCTGTCTTAGCCTCTCTGGTGTCAACACTCTGTCTGATTTTGGATTTTTTTTTTTTTTCCAAAATCAGACTTGACACCAGAGAGGCTGAATACCGCACTGAGTCAATGCTGTCTTAGCCTCTCTGGTGTCAACACTCTGTCTGATTTTGGATTTTTTTTTTTTTCCAAAATCAGACTTGACACCAGAGAGGCTGAATACCGCACTGAGTCAATGCGGTCTTAGCCTCTCTGGTCTCAACACTCTGTCTGATTTTGGATTTTTTTTTTTTCTTTCCAAAATCCGACTTGACACCAGAGAGGCTGAATACCGCACTGAGTCAATGCGGTCTTAGCCTCTCTGGTCTCAACACTCTGTCTGATTTTGGATTTTTTTTTTTTCTTTTCCAAAATCAGACTTGACACCAGAGAGGCTGAATACTGCACTGAGTCAATGCGGTCTTAGCCTCTCTGGTGTCAACACTCTGTCTGATTTTGGATTTTTTTTTTTTTTTTCCAAAATCAGACTTGACACCAGAGAGGCTGAATACCGCACTGAGTCAATGCGGTCTTAGCCTCTCTGGTGTCAACACTCTGTCTGATTTTGGATTTTTTTTTTTTTTTCTAAAATCAGACTTGACACCAGAGAGGCTGAATACCGCACTGAGTCAATGCGGTCTTAGCCTCTCTGGTGTCAACACTCTGTCTGATTTTGGATTTTTTTTTTTTTCCAAAATCAGACTTGACACCAGAGAGGCTGAATACCGCACTGAGTCAATGCTGTCTTAGCCTCTCTGGTGTCAACACTCTGTCTGATTTTGGATTTTTTTTTTTTTTCCAAAATCAGACTTGACACCAGAGAGGCTGAATACCGCACTGAGTCAATGCGGTCTTAGCCTCTCTGGTCTCAACACTCTGTCTGATTTTGGATTTTTTTTTTTTTTCCAAAATCAGACTTGACACCAGATAGGCTGAATACTGCACTGACTCAATGCGGTCTTAGCCTCTCTGGTGTCAACACTCTGTCTGATTTTGGATTTTTTTTTTTTTTTCTAAAATCAGACTTGACACCAGAGAGGCTGAATACCGCACTGAGTCAATGCGGTCTTAGCCTCTCTGGTGTCAACACTCTGTCTGATTTTGGATTTTTTTTTTTTTCCAAAATCAGACTTGACACCAGAGAGGCTGAATACCGCACTGAGTCAATGCGGTCTTAGCCTCTCTGGTGTCAACACTCTGTCTGATTTTGGATTTTTTTTTTTTTTCCAAAGTCAGACTTGACACCAGAGAGGCTGAATACCGCACTGAGTCAATGCGGTCTTAGCCTCTCTGGTCTCAACACTCTGTCTGATTTTGGATTTTTTTTTTTTTTTTTCCAAAATCAGACTTGACACCAGAGAGGCTGAATACCGCACTGAGTCAATGCTGTCTTAGCCTCTCTGGTGTCAACACTCTGTCTGATTTTGGATTTTTTTTTTTTTTCCAAAATCAGACTTGACACCAGAGAGGCTGAATACCGCACTGAGTCAATGCGGTCTTAGCCTCTCTGGTCTCAACACTCTGTCTGATTTTGGATTTTTTTTTTTTTTCCAAAATCAGACTTGACACCAGAGAGGCTGAATACCGCACTGACTCAATGCGGTCTTAGCCTCTCTGGTGTCAACACTCTGTCTGATTTTTGATTTTTTTTTTTTTTTCTAAAATCAGACTTGACACCAGAGAGGCTGAATACCGCACTGAGTCAATGCGGTCTTAGCCTCTCTGGTCTCAACACTCTGTCTGATTTTGGATTTTTTTTTTTTTTTCTAAAATCAGACTTGACACCAGAGAGGCTGAATACCGCACTGAGTCAATGCGGTCTTAGCCTCTCTGGTGTCAACACTCTGTCTGATTTTGGATTTTTTTTTTTTTCCAAAATCAGACTTGACACCAGAGAGGCTGAATACCGCACTGACTCAATGCGGTCTTAGCCTCTCTGGTGTCAACACTCTGTCTGATTTTGGATTTTTTTTTTTTTTCTAAAATCAGACTTGACACCAGAGAGGCTGAATACCGCACTGAGTCAATGCGGTCTTAGCCTCTCTGGTGTCAACACTCTGTCTGATTTTGGATTTTTTTTTTTTTCCAAAGTCAGACTTGACACCAGAGAGGCTGAATACCGCACTGAGTCAATGCGGTCTTAGCCTCTCTGGTCTCAACACTCTGTCTGATTTTGGATTTTTTTTTTTTTTTTCCAAAATCAGACTTGACACCAGATAGGCTGAATACCGCACTGAGTCAATGCGGTCTTAGCCTCTCTGGTCTCAACACTCTGTCTGATTTTGGATTTTTTTTTTTTTTTTCCAAAATCAGACTTGACACCAGAGAGGCTGAATACCGCACTGAGTCAATGCGGTCTTAGCCTCTCTGGTCTCAACACTCTGTCTGACTTTGGATTTTTTTTTTCTTTTCCAAAATCAGACTTGACACCAGAGAGGCTGAATACCGCACTGAGTCAATGCGGTCTTAGCCTCTCTGGTGTCAACACTCTGTCTGATTTTTGATTTTTTTTTTTTTTCTAAAATCAGACTTGACACCAGAGAGGCTGAATACCGCACTGAGTCCATGCGGTCTTAGCCTCTCTGGTCTCAACACTCTGTCTGATTTTGGATTTTTTTTTTTTTTTCTAAAATCAGACTTGACACCAGAGAGGCTGAATACCGCACTGAGTCAATGCGGTCTTAGCCTCTCTGGTGTCAACACTCTGTCTGATTTTGGATTTTTTTTTTTTTCCAAAATCAGACTTGACACCAGAGAGGCTGAATACCGCACTGACTCAATGCGGTCTTAGCCTCTCTGGTGTCAACACTCTGTCTGATTTTGGATTTTTTTTTTTTTTCTAAAATCAGACTTGACACCAGAGAGGCTGAATACCGCACTGAGTCAATGCGGTCTTAGCCTCTCTGGTGTCAACACTCTGTCTGATTTTGGATTTTTTTTTTTTTCCAAAGTCAGACTTGACACCAGAGAGGCTGAATACCGCACTGAGTCAATGCGGTCTTAGCCTCTCTGGTCTCAACACTCTGTCTGATTTTGGATTTTTTTTTTTTTTTTCCAAAATCAGACTTGACACCAGATAGGCTGAATACCGCACTGAGTCAATGCGGTCTTAGCCTCTCTGGTCTCAACACTCTGTCTGATTTTGGATTTTTTTTTTTTTTTTCCAAAATCAGACTTGACACCAGAGAGGCTGAATACCGCACTGAGTCAATGCGGTCTTAGCCTCTCTGGTCTCAACACTCTGTCTGACTTTGGATTTTTTTTTTCTTTTCCAAAATCAGACTTGACACCAGAGAGGCTGAATACCGCACTGAGTCAATGCGGTCTTAGCCTCTCTGGTGTCAACACTCTGTCTGATTTTGGATTTTTTTTTTTTTTTTCCAAAATCAGACTTGACACCAGAGAGGCTGAATACCGCACTGAGTCAATGCGGTCTTAGCCTCTCTGGTCTCAACACTCTGTCTGATTTTGGATTTTTTTTTTTTTTTCCAAAATCAGACTTGACACCAGAGAGGCTGAATACCGCACTGAGTCAATGCGGTCTTAGCCTCTCTGGTGTCAACACTCTGTCTGATTTTGGATTTTTTTTTTTTTTTCCAAAATCAGACTTGACACCAGAGAGGCTGAATACCGCACTGAGTCAATGCGGTCTTAGCCTCTCTGGTGTCAACACTCTGTCTGATTTTGGATTTTTTTTTTTTTTTTCCAAAATCAGACTTGACACCAGAGAGGCTGAATACCGCACTGAGTCAATGCGGTCTTAGCCTCTCTGGTCTCAACACTCTGTCTGATTTTGGATTTTTTTTTTTTTTTTCCAAAATCAGACTTGACACCAGAGAGGCTGAATACCGCACTGAGTCAATGCGGTCTTAGCCTCTCTGGTCTCAACACTCTGTCTGACTTTGGATTTTTTTTTTCTTTTCCAAAATCAGACTTGACACCAGAGAGGCTGAATACCGCACTGAGTCAATGCGGTCTTAGCCTCTCTGGTGTCAACACTCTGTCTGATTTTGGATTTTTTTTTTTTTTTTCCAAAATCAGACTTGACACCAGAGAGGCTGAATACCGCACTGAGTCAATGCGGTCTTAGCCTCTCTGGTCTCAACACTCTGTCTGATTTTGGATTTTTTTTTTTTTTTTCCAAAATCAGACTTGACACCAGAGAGGCTGAATACCGCACTGAGTCAATGCGGTCTTAGCCTCTCTGGTGTCAACACTCTGTCTGATTTTGGATTTTTTTTTTTTTTTCCAAAATCAGACTTGACACCAGAGAGGCTGAATACCGCACTGAGTCAATGCGGTCTTAGCCTCTCTGGTGTCAACACTCTGTCTGATTTTGGATTTTTTTTTTTTTTTTTCCAAAATCAGACTTGACACCAGAGAGGCTGAATACCGCACTGAGTCAATGCGGTCTTAGACTCTCTGGTCTCAACACTCTGTCTGATTTTGGATTTTTTTTTTTTTTTTTCCAAAATCAGACTTGACACCAGATAGGCTGAATACCGCACTGAGTCAATGCGGTCTTAGCCTCTCTGGTCTCAACACTCTGTCTGATTTTGGATTTTTTTTTTTTTTTTTCCAAAATCAGACTTGACACCAGAGAGGCTGAATACCGCACTGAGTCAATGCGGTCTTAGCCTCTCTGGTCTCAACACTCTGTCTGATTTTGGATTTTTTTTTTTTTTTTTTCAAAATCAGACTTGACACCAGAGAGGCTGAATACCGCACTGAGTCAATGCGGTCTTAGCCTCTCTGGTGTCAACACTCTGTCTGATTTTGGATTTTTTTTTTTTTCCAAAATCAGACTTGACACCAGAGAGGCTGAATACCGCACTGAGTCAATGCGGTCTTAGCCTCTCTGGTCTCAACACTCTGTCTGATTTTGGATTTTTTTTTTTTTTTCCCAAAATCAGACTTGACACCAGAGAGGCTGAATACCGCACTGAGTCAATGCGGTCTTAGCCTCTCTGGTCTCAACACTCTGTCTGATTTTGGATTTTTTTTTTTTTTTCCAAAATCAGACTTGACACCAGAGAGGCTGAATACCGCACTGACTCAATGCGGTCTTAGCCTCTCTGGTGTCAACACTCTGTCTGATTTTGGATTTTTTTTTTTTTTTCTAAAATCAGACTTGACACCAGAGAGGCTGAATGCCGCACTGAGTCAATGCGGTCTTAGCCTCTCTGGTGTCAACACTCTGTCTGATTTTGGATTTTTTTTTTTTTTCCAAAGTCAGACTTGACACCAGAGAGGCTGAATACCGCACTGAGTCAATGCGGTTTTAGCCTCTCTGGTCTCAACACTCTGTCTGATTTTGGATTTTTTTTTTTTTTTCTAAAATCAGACTTGACACCAGAGAGGCTGAATACCGCACTGAGTCAATGCGGTCTTAGCCTCTCTGGTGTCAACACTCTGTCTGATTTTGGATTTTTTTTTTTTTTCTAAAATCAGACTTGACACCAGAGAGGCTGAATACCGCACTGAGTCAATGCGGTCTTAGCCTCTCTGGTGTCAACACTCTGTCTGATTTTGGATTTTTTTTTTTTTTCCAAAGTCAGACTTGCCACCAGAGAGGCTGAATACCGCACTGAGTCAATGCGGTCTTAGCCTCTCTGGTCTCAACACTCTGTCTGATTTTGGATTTTTTTTTTTTCTTTTCCAAAATCAGACTTGACACCAGAGAGGCTGAATACCGCACTGAGTCAATGCGGTCTTAGCCTCTCTGGTGTCAACACTCTGTCTGATTTTGGATTTTTTTTTTTTTTTTCCAAAGTCAGACTTGACACCAGAGAGGCTGAATACCGCACTGAGTCAATGCGGTCTTAGCCTCTCTGGTCTCAACACTCTGTCTGATTTTGGATTTTTTTTTTTTTTTTCCAAAATCCGACTTGACACCAGAGAGGCTGTATACCGCACTGACTCAATGCGGTCTTAGCCTCTCTGGTGTCAACACTCTGTCTGATTTTGGATTTTTTTTTTTTTTTCTAAAATCAGACTTGACACCAGAGAGGCTGAATACCGCACTGAGTCAATGCGGTCTTAGCCTCTCTGGTGTCAACACTCTGTCTGATTTTGGATTTTTTTTTTTTTCCAAAATCAGACTTGACACCAGAGAGGCTGAATACCGCACTGACTCAATGCGGTCTTAGCCTCTCTGGTGTCAACACTCTGTCTGATTTTTGATTTTTTTTTTTTTTCTAAAATCAGACTTGACACCAGAGAGGCTGAATACCGCACTGAGTCAATGCGGTCTTAGCCTCTCTGGTGTCAACACTCTGTCTGATTTTGGATTTTTTTTTTTTTTCCAAAGTCAGACTTGACACCAGAGAGGCTGAATACCGCACTGAGTCAATGCGGTCTTAGCCTCTCTGGTCTCAACACTCTGTCTGATTTTGGATTTTTTTTTTTTTTTCTAAAATCAGACTTGACACCAGAGAGGCTGAATACCGCACTGAGTCAATGCGGTCTTAGCCTCTCTGGTGTCAACACTCTGTCTGATTTTGGATTTTTTTTTTTTTCCAAAATCAGACTTGACACCAGAGAGGCTGAATACCGCACTGACTCAATGCGGTCTTAGCCTCTCTGGTGTCAACACTCTGTCTGATTTTGGATTTTTTTTTTTTTTCTAAAATCAGACTTGACACCAGAGAGGCTGAATACCGCACTGAGTCAATGCGGTCTTAGCCTCTCTGGTGTCAACGATTTTTTTTTTTTTCCAAAGTCAGACTTGACACCAGAGAGGCTGAATACTGCACTGAGTCAATGCGGTCTTAGCCTCTCTGGTCTCAACACTCTGTCTGATTTTGGATTTTTTTTTTTTTTTTCCAAAATCAGACTTGACACCAGATAGGCTGAATACCGCACTGAGTCAATGCGGTCTTAGCCTCTCTGGTCTCAACACTCTGTCTGATTTTGGATTATTATTTTTTTTTTCCAAAATCAGACTTGACACCAGAGAGGCTGAATACCGCACTGAGTCAATGCGGTCTTAGCCTCTCTGGTCTCAACACTCTGTCTGACTTTGGATTTTTTTTTTCTTTTCCAAAATCAGACTTGACACCAGAGAGGCTGAATACCGCACTGAGTCAATGCGGTCTTAGCCTCTCTGGTGTCAACACTCTGTCTGATTTTGGATTTTTTTTTTTTTTTTCCAAAATCAGACTTGACACCAGAGAGGCTGAATACCGCACTGAGTCAATGCGGTCTTAGCCTCTCTGGTCTCAACACTCTGTCTGATTTTGGATTTTTTTTTTTTTTTTCCAAAATCAGACTTGACACCAGAGAGGCTGAATACCGCACTGAGTCAATGCGGTCTTAGCCTCTCTGGTGTCAACACTCTGTCTGATTTTGGATTTTTTTTTTTTTTTCCAAAATCAGACTTGACACCAGAGAGGCTGAATACCGCACTGAGTCAATGCGGTCTTAGCCTCTCTGGTGTCAACACTCTGTCTGATTTTGGATTTTTTTTTTTTTTTTCCAAAATCAGACTTGACACCAGAGAGGCTGAATACCGCACTGAGTCAATGCGGTCTTAGCCTCTCTGGTCTCAACACTCTGTCTGATTTTGGATTTTTTTTTTTTTTTTCCAAAATCAGACTTGACACCAGAGAGGCTGAATACCGCACTGAGTCAATGCGGTCTTAGCCTCTCTGGTCTCAACACTCTGTCTGACTTTGGATTTTTTTTTTCTTTTCCAAAATCAGACTTGACACCAGAGAGGCTGAATACCGCACTGAGTCAATGCGGTCTTAGCCTCTCTGGTGTCAACACTCTGTCTGATTTTGGATTTTTTTTTTTTTTTTCCAAAATCAGACTTGACACCAGAGAGGCTGAATACCGCACTGAGTCAATGCGGTCTTAGCCTCTCTGGTCTCAACACTCTGTCTGATTTTGGATTTTTTTTTTTTTTTTCCAAAATCAGACTTGACACCAGAGAGGCTGAATACCGCACTGAGTCAATGCGGTCTTAGCCTCTCTGGTGTCAACACTCTGTCTGATTTTGGATTTTTTTTTTTTTTTCCAAAATCAGACTTGACACCAGAGAGGCTGAATACCGCACTGAGTCAATGCGGTCTTAGCCTCTCTGGTCTCAACACTCTGTCTGACTTTGGATTTTTTTTTTCTTTTCCAAAATCAGACTTGACACCAGAGAGGCTGAATACCGCACTGAGTCAATGCGGTCTTAGCCTCTCTGGTGTCAACACTCTGTCTGATTTTTGATTTTTTTTTTTTTTCTAAAATCAGACTTGACACCAGAGAGGCTGAATACCGCACTGAGTCAATGCGGTCTTAGCCTCTCTGGTCTCAACACTCTGTCTGATTTTGGATTTTTTTTTTTTTTTCTAAAATCAGACTTGACACCAGAGAGGCTGAATACCGCACTGAGTCAATGCGGTCTTAGCCTCTCTGGTGTCAACACTCTGTCTGATTTTGGATTTTTTTTTTTTTCCAAAATCAGACTTGACACCAGAGAGGCTGAATACCGCACTGACTCAATGCGGTCTTAGCCTCTCTGGTGTCAACACTCTGTCTGATTTTGGATTTTTTTTTTTTTTCTAAAATCAGACTTGACACCAGAGAGGCTGAATACCGCACTGAGTCAATGCGGTCTTAGCCTCTCTGGTGTCAACACTCTGTCTGATTTTGGATTTTTTTTTTTTTCCAAAGTCAGACTTGACACCAGAGAGGCTGAATACCGCACTGAGTCAATGCGGTCTTAGCCTCTCTGGTCTCAACACTCTGTCTGATTTTGGATTTTTTTTTTTTTTTTCCAAAATCAGACTTGACACCAGATAGGCTGAATACCGCACTGAGTCAATGCGGTCTTAGCCTCTCTGGTCTCAACACTCTGTCTGATTTTGGATTTTTTTTTTTTTTTTCCAAAATCAGACTTGACACCAGAGAGGCTGAATACCGCACTGAGTCAATGCGGTCTTAGCCTCTCTGGTCTCAACACTCTGTCTGACTTTGGATTTTTTTTTTCTTTTCCAAAATCAGACTTGACACCAGAGAGGCTGAATACCGCACTGAGTCAATGCGGTCTTAGCCTCTCTGGTGTCAACACTCTGTCTGATTTTGGATTTTTTTTTTTTTTTTCCAAAATCAGACTTGACACCAGAGAGGCTGAATACCGCACTGAGTCAATGCGGTCTTAGCCTCTCTGGTCTCAACACTCTGTCTGATTTTGGATTTTTTTTTTTTTTTCCAAAATCAGACTTGACACCAGAGAGGCTGAATACCGCACTGAGTCAATGCGGTCTTAGCCTCTCTGGTGTCAACACTCTGTCTG
Organism: Poromitra crassiceps; assembly: GCF_964638095.1. Lineage (NCBI taxonomy): Eukaryota > Metazoa > Chordata > Actinopteri > Beryciformes > Melamphaidae > Poromitra > Poromitra crassiceps. The sequence goes on from NW_028152106.1 coordinate 198,193, forward strand.
ATTTTGGATTTTTTTTTTTTTTTCCAAAATCAGACTTGACACCAGAGAGGCTGAATACCGCACTGAGTCAATGCGGTCTTAGCCTCTCTGGTGTCAACACTCTGTCTGATTTTGGATTTTTTTTTTTTTTTTCCAAAATCAGACTTGACACCAGAGAGGCTGAATACCGCACTGAGTCAATGCGGTCTTAGCCTCTCTGGTCTCAACACTCTGTCTGATTTTGGATTTTTTTTTTTTTTTTCCAAAATCAGACTTGACACCAGAGAGGCTGAATACCGCACTGAGTCAATGCGGTCTTAGCCTCTCTGGTCTCAACACTCTGTCTGACTTTGGATTTTTTTTTTCTTTTCCAAAATCAGACTTGACACCAGAGAGGCTGAATACCGCACTGAGTCAATGCGGTCTTAGCCTCTCTGGTGTCAACACTCTGTCTGATTTTGGATTTTTTTTTTTTTTTTCCAAAATCAGACTTGACACCAGAGAGGCTGAATACCGCACTGAGTCAATGCGGTCTTAGCCTCTCTGGTCTCAACACTCTGTCTGATTTTGGATTTTTTTTTTTTTTTTCCAAAATCAGACTTGACACCAGAGAGGCTGAATACCGCACTGAGTCAATGCGGTCTTAGCCTCTCTGGTGTCAACACTCTGTCTGATTTTGGATTTTTTTTTTTTTTTCCAAAATCAGACTTGACACCAGAGAGGCTGAATACCGCACTGAGTCAATGCGGTCTTAGCCTCTCTGGTGTCAACACTCTGTCTGATTTTGGATTTTTTTTTTTTTTTTTCCAAAATCAGACTTGACACCAGAGAGGCTGAATACCGCACTGAGTCAATGCGGTCTTAGACTCTCTGGTCTCAACACTCTGTCTGATTTTGGATTTTTTTTTTTTTTTTTCCAAAATCAGACTTGACACCAGATAGGCTGAATACCGCACTGAGTCAATGCGGTCTTAGCCTCTCTGGTCTCAACACTCTGTCTGATTTTGGATTTTTTTTTTTTTTTTTCCAAAATCAGACTTGACACCAGAGAGGCTGAATACCGCACTGAGTCAATGCGGTCTTAGCCTCTCTGGTCTCAACACTCTGTCTGATTTTGGATTTTTTTTTTTTTTTTTCAAAATCAGACTTGACACCAGAGAGGCTGAATACCGCACTGAGTCAATGCGGTCTTAGCCTCTCTGGTGTCAACACTCTGTCTGATTTTGGATTTTTTTTTTTTTCCAAAATCAGACTTGACACCAGAGAGGCTGAATACCGCACTGAGTCAATGCGGTCTTAGCCTCTCTGGTCTCAACACTCTGTCTGATTTTGGATTTTTTTTTTTTTTTCCCAAAATCAGACTTGACACCAGAGAGGCTGAATACCGCACTGAGTCAATGCGGTCTTAGCCTCTCTGGTCTCAACACTCTGTCTGATTTTGGATTTTTTTTTTTTTTTCCAAAATCAGACTTGACACCAGAGAGGCTGAATACCGCACTGACTCAATGCGGTCTTAGCCTCTCTGGTGTCAACACTCTGTCTGATTTTGGATTTTTTTTTTTTTTTCTAAAATCAGACTTGACACCAGAGAGGCTGAATGCCGCACTGAGTCAATGCGGTCTTAGCCTCTCTGGTGTCAACACTCTGTCTGATTTTGGATTTTTTTTTTTTTTCCAAAGTCAGACTTGACACCAGAGAGGCTGAATACCGCACTGAGTCAATGCGGTTTTAGCCTCTCTGGTCTCAACACTCTGTCTGATTTTGGATTTTTTTTTTTTTTTCTAAAATCAGACTTGACACCAGAGAGGCTGAATACCGCACTGAGTCAATGCGGTCTTAGCCTCTCTGGTGTCAACACTCTGTCTGATTTTGGATTTTTTTTTTTTTTCTAAAATCAGACTTGACACCAGAGAGGCTGAATACCGCACTGAGTCAATGCGGTCTTAGCCTCTCTGGTGTCAACACTCTGTCTGATTTTGGATTTTTTTTTTTTTTCCAAAGTCAGACTTGCCACCAGAGAGGCTGAATACCGCACTGAGTCAATGCGGTCTTAGCCTCTCTGGTCTCAACACTCTGTCTGATTTTGGATTTTTTTTTTTTCTTTTCCAAAATCAGACTTGACACCAGAGAGGCTGAATACCGCACTGAGTCAATGCGGTCTTAGCCTCTCTGGTGTCAACACTCTGTCTGATTTTGGATTTTTTTTTTTTTTTTCCAAAGTCAGACTTGACACCAGAGAGGCTGAATACCGCACTGAGTCAATGCGGTCTTAGCCTCTCTGGTCTCAACACTCTGTCTGATTTTGGATTTTTTTTTTTTTTTTCCAAAATCCGACTTGACACCAGAGAGGCTGTATACCGCACTGACTCAATGCGGTCTTAGCCTCTCTGGTGTCAACACTCTGTCTGATTTTGGATTTTTTTTTTTTTTTCTAAAATCAGACTTGACACCAGAGAGGCTGAATACCGCACTGAGTCAATGCGGTCTTAGCCTCTCTGGTGTCAACACTCTGTCTGATTTTGGATTTTTTTTTTTTTCCAAAATCAGACTTGACACCAGAGAGGCTGAATACCGCACTGACTCAATGCGGTCTTAGCCTCTCTGGTGTCAACACTCTGTCTGATTTTTGATTTTTTTTTTTTTTCTAAAATCAGACTTGACACCAGAGAGGCTGAATACCGCACTGAGTCAATGCGGTCTTAGCCTCTCTGGTGTCAACACTCTGTCTGATTTTGGATTTTTTTTTTTTTTCCAAAGTCAGACTTGACACCAGAGAGGCTGAATACCGCACTGAGTCAATGCGGTCTTAGCCTCTCTGGTCTCAACACTCTGTCTGATTTTGGATTTTTTTTTTTTTTTCTAAAATCAGACTTGACACCAGAGAGGCTGAATACCGCACTGAGTCAATGCGGTCTTAGCCTCTCTGGTGTCAACACTCTGTCTGATTTTGGATTTTTTTTTTTTTCCAAAATCAGACTTGACACCAGAGAGGCTGAATACCGCACTGACTCAATGCGGTCTTAGCCTCTCTGGTGTCAACACTCTGTCTGATTTTGGATTTTTTTTTTTTTTCTAAAATCAGACTTGACACCAGAGAGGCTGAATACCGCACTGAGTCAATGCGGTCTTAGCCTCTCTGGTGTCAACGATTTTTTTTTTTTTCCAAAGTCAGACTTGACACCAGAGAGGCTGAATACTGCACTGAGTCAATGCGGTCTTAGCCTCTCTGGTCTCAACACTCTGTCTGATTTTGGATTTTTTTTTTTTTTTTCCAAAATCAGACTTGACACCAGATAGGCTGAATACCGCACTGAGTCAATGCGGTCTTAGCCTCTCTGGTCTCAACACTCTGTCTGATTTTGGATTATTATTTTTTTTTTCCAAAATCAGACTTGACACCAGAGAGGCTGAATACCGCACTGAGTCAATGCGGTCTTAGCCTCTCTGGTCTCAACACTCTGTCTGACTTTGGATTTTTTTTTTCTTTTCCAAAATCAGACTTGACACCAGAGAGGCTGAATACCGCACTGAGTCAATGCGGTCTTAGCCTCTCTGGTGTCAACACTCTGTCTGATTTTGGATTTTTTTTTTTTTTTTCCAAAATCAGACTTGACACCAGAGAGGCTGAATACCGCACTGAGTCAATGCGGTCTTAGCCTCTCTGGTCTCAACACTCTGTCTGATTTTGGATTTTTTTTTTTTTTTTCCAAAATCAGACTTGACACCAGAGAGGCTGAATACCGCACTGAGTCAATGCGGTCTTAGCCTCTCTGGTGTCAACACTCTGTCTGATTTTGGATTTTTTTTTTTTTTTCCAAAATCAGACTTGACACCAGAGAGGCTGAATACCGCACTGAGTCAATGCGGTCTTAGCCTCTCTGGTGTCAACACTCTGTCTGATTTTGGATTTTTTTTTTTTTTTTCCAAAATCAGACTTGACACCAGAGAGGCTGAATACCGCACTGAGTCAATGCGGTCTTAGCCTCTCTGGTCTCAACACTCTGTCTGATTTTGGATTTTTTTTTTTTTTTTCCAAAATCAGACTTGACACCAGAGAGGCTGAATACCGCACTGAGTCAATGCGGTCTTAGCCTCTCTGGTCTCAACACTCTGTCTGACTTTGGATTTTTTTTTTCTTTTCCAAAATCAGACTTGACACCAGAGAGGCTGAATACCGCACTGAGTCAATGCGGTCTTAGCCTCTCTGGTGTCAACACTCTGTCTGATTTTGGATTTTTTTTTTTTTTTTCCAAAATCAGACTTGACACCAGAGAGGCTGAATACCGCACTGAGTCAATGCGGTCTTAGCCTCTCTGGTCTCAACACTCTGTCTGATTTTGGATTTTTTTTTTTTTTTTCCAAAATCAGACTTGACACCAGAGAGGCTGAATACCGCACTGAGTCAATGCGGTCTTAGCCTCTCTGGTGTCAACACTCTGTCTGATTTTGGATTTTTTTTTTTTTTTCCAAAATCAGACTTGACACCAGAGAGGCTGAATACCGCACTGAGTCAATGCGGTCTTAGCCTCTCTGGTGTCAACACTCTGTCTGATTTTGGATTTTTTTTTTTTTTTTTCCAAAATCAGACTTGACACCAGAGAGGCTGAATACCGCACTGAGTCAATGCGGTCTTAGCCTCTCTGGTCTCAACACTCTGTCTGATTTTGGATTTTTTTTTTTTTTTTTCCAAAATCAGACTTGACACCAGATAGGCTGAATACCGCACTGAGTCAATGCGGTCTTAGCCTCTCTGGTCTCAACACTCTGTCTGATTTTGGATTTTTTTTTTTTTTTTTCCAAAATCAGACTTGACACCAGAGAGGCTGAATACCGCACTGAGTCAATGCGGTCTTAGCCTCTCTGGTCTCAACACTCTGTCTGATTTTGGATTTTTTTTTTTTTTTTTTCAAAATCAGACTTGACACCAGAGAGGCTGAATACCGCACTGAGTCAATGCGGTCTTAGACTCTCTGGTGTCAACACTCTGTCTGATTTTGGATTTTTTTTTTTTTTCCAAAATCAGACTTGACACCAGAGAGGCTGAATACCGCACTGAGTCAATGCGGTCTTAGCCTCTCTGGTCTCAACACTCTGTCTGATTTTGGATTTTTTTTTTTTTTTCCCAAAATCAGACTTGACACCAGAGAGGCTGAATACCGCACTGAGTCAATGCGGTCTTAGCCTCTCTGGTCTCAACACTCTGTCTGATTTTGGATTTTTTTTTTTTTTTCCAAAATCAGACTTGACACCAGAGAGGCTGAATACCGCACTGACTCAATGCGGTCTTAGCCTCTCTGGTGTCAACACTCTGTCTGATTTTGGATTTTTTTTTTTTTTTCTAAAATCAGACTTGACACCAGAGAGGCTGAATGCCGCACTGAGTCAATGCGGTCTTAGCCTCTCTGGTGTCAACACTCTGTCTGATTTTGGATTTTTTTTTTTTTTCCAAAGTCAGACTTGACACCAGAGAGGCTGAATACCGCACTGAGTCAATGCGGTCTTAGCCTCTCTGGTCTCAACACTCTGTCTGATTTTGGATTTTTTTTTTTTTTTCTAAAATCAGACTTGACACCAGAGAGGCTGAATACCGCACTGAGTCAATGCGGTCTTAGCCTCTCTGGTGTCAACACTCTGTCTGATTTTGGATTTTTTTTTTTTTTCTAAAATCAGACTTGACACCAGAGAGGCTGAATACCGCACTGAGTCAATGCGGTCTTAGCCTCTCTGGTGTCAACACTCTGTCTGATTTTGGATTTTTTTTTTTTTTCCAAAGTCAGACTTGACACCAGAGAGGCTGAATACCGCACTGAGTCAATGCGGTCTTAGCCTCTCTGGTCTCAACACTCTGTCTGATTTTGGATTTTTTTTTTTTCTTTTCCAAAATCAGACTTGACACCAGAGAGGCTGAATACCGCACTGAGTCAATGCGGTCTTAGCCTCTCTGGTGTCAACACTCTGTCTGATTTTGGATTTTTTTTTTTTTTTTCCAAAATCCGACTTGACACCAGAGAGGCTGAATACCGCACTGACTCAATGCGGTCTTAGCCTCTCTGGTGTCAACACTCTGTCTGATTTTGGATTTTTTTTTTTTTTTCTAAAATCAGACTTGACACCAGAGAGGCTGAATACCGCACTGAGTCAATGCGGTCTTAGCCTCTCTGGTGTCAACACTCTGTCTGATTTTGGATTTTTTTTTTTTTCCAAAATCAGACTTGACACCAGAGAGGCTGAATACCGCACTGACTCAATGCGGTCTTAGCCTCTCTGGTGTCAACACTCTGTCTGATTTTGGATTTTTTTTTTTTTTCTAAAATCAGACTTGACACCAGAGAGGCTGAATACCGCACTGAGTCAATGCGGTCTTAGCCTCTCTGGTGTCAACACTCTGTCTGATTTTGGATTTTTTTTTTTTTCCAAAGTCAGACTTGACACCAGAGAGGCTGAATACCGCACTGAGTCAATGCGGTCTTAGCCTCTCTGGTCTCAACACTCTGTCTGATTTTGGATTTTTTTTTTTTCTTTTCCAAAATCAGACTTGACACCAGAGAGGCTGAATACCGCACTGAGTCAATGCGGTCTTAGCCTCTCTGGTGTCAACACTCTGTCTGATTTTGGATTTTTTTTTTTTTTTTCCAAAGTCAGACTTGACACCAGAGAGGCTGAATACCGCACTGAGTCAATGCGGTCTTAGCCTCTCTGGTCTCAACACTCTGTCTGATTTTGGATTTTTTTTTTTTTTTTCCAAAATCCGACTTGACACCAGAGAGGCTGAATACCGCACTGAGTCAATGCGGTCTTAGCCTCTCTGGTCTCAACACTCTGTCTGATTTTGGATTTTTTTTTTTTCTTTTCCAAAATCAGACTTGACACCAGAGAGGCTGAATACCGCACTGAGTCAATGCGGTCTTAGCCTCTCTGGTGTCAACACTCTGTCTGATTTTGGATTTTTTTTTTTTTTTTTCAAAAATCAGTCAATGCGGTCTTAGCCTCTCTGGTCTCAACACTCTGTCTGATTTTGGATTTTTTTTTTTTTTTTTTTCCAAAATCAGACTTGACACCAGAGAGGCTGAATACCGCACTGAGTCAATGCGGTCTTAGCCTCTCTGGTGTCAACACTCTGTCTGATTTTGGATTTTTTTTTTTTTTTCTAAAATCAGACTTGACACCAGAGAGGCTGAATACCGCACTGAGTCAATGCGGTCTTAGCCTCTCTGGTGTCAACACTCTGTCTGATTTTGGATTTTTTTTTTTTTTTTCCAAAGTCAGACTTGACACCAGAGAGGCTGAATACCGCACTGAGTCAATGCGGTCTTAGCCTCTCTGGTCTCAACACTCTGTCTGATTTTGGATTTTTTTTTTTTTTTCCCAAAATCAGACTTGACACCAGAGAGGCTGAATACCGCACTGAGTCAATGCGGTCTTAGCCTCTCTGGTCTCAACACTCTGTCTGATTTTGGATTTTTTTTTTTTTTTCCAAAATCAGACTTGACACCAGAGAGGCTGAATACCGCACTGACTCAATGCGGTCTTAGCCTCTCTGGTGTCAACACTCTGTCTGATTTTGGATTTTTTTTTTTTTTCTAAAATCAGACTTGACACCAGAGAGGCTGAATACCGCACTGAGTCAATGCGGTCTTAGCCTCTCTGATCTCAACACTCTGTCTGATTTTGGATTTTTTTTTTTTTTTTTCCAAAATCAGACTTGACACCAGAGAGGCTGAATACCGCACTGAGTCAATGCGGTCTTAGCCTCTCTGGTGTCAACACTCTGTCTGATTTTGGATTTTTTTTTTTTTTTCCAAAATCAGACTTGACACCAGAGAGGCTGAATACCGCACTGAGTCAATGCGGTCTTAGCCTCTCTGGTCTCAACACTCTGTCTGATTTTGGATTTTTTTTTTTTTTTCCCAAAATCAGACTTGACACCAGAGAGGCTGAATACCGCACTGAGTCAATGCGGTCTTAGCCTCTCTGGTCTCAACACTCTGTCTGACTTTGGATTTTTTTTTTCTTTTCCAAAATCAGACTTGACACCAGAGAGGCTGAATACCGCACTGAGTCAATGCGGTCTTAGCCTCTCTGGTGTCAACACTCTGTCTGATTTTGGATTTTTTTTTTTTTTTTCCAAAATCAGACTTGACACCAGAGAGGCTGAATACCGCACTGAGTCAATGCGGTCTTAGCCTCTCTGGTCTCAACACTCTGTCTGATTTTGGATTTTTTTTTCTTTTTTCCCAAAATCAGACTTGACACCAGAGAGGCTGAATACCGCACTGAGTCAATGCGGTCTTAGCCTCTCTGGTCTCAACACTCTGTCTGATTTTGGATTTTTTTTTTTTTTTCCAAAATCAGACTTGACACCAGAGAGGCTGAATACCGCACTGACTCAATGCGGTCTTAGCCTCTCTGGTGTCAACACTCTGTCTGATTTTGGATTTTTTTTTTTTTTCTAAAATCAGACTTGACACCAGAGAGGCTGAATGCCGCACTGAGTCAATGCGGTCTTAGCCTCTCTGGTGTCAACACTCTGTCTGATTTTGGATTTTTTTTTTTTTTCCAAAGTCAGACTTGACACCAGAGAGGCTGAATACCGCACTGAGTCAATGCGGTCTTAGCCTCTCTGGTCTCAACACTCTGTCTGATTTTGGATTTTTTTTTTTTTTTCTAAAATCAGACTTGACACCAGAGAGGCTGAATACCGCACTGAGTCAATGCGGTCTTAGCCTCTCTGGTGTCAACACTCTGTCTGATTTTGGATTTTTTTTTTTTTCCAAAATCAGACTTGACACCAGAGAGGCTGAATACCGCACTGACTCAATGCGGTCTTAGCCTCTCTGGTGTCAACACTCTGTCTGATTTTGGATTTTCTTTTTTTTTCTAAAATCAGACTTGACACCAGAGAGGCTGAATACCGCACTGAGTCAATGCGGTCTTAGCCTCTCTGGTGTCAACACTCTGTCTGATTTTGGATTTTTTTTTTTTTTCCAAAGTCAGACTTGACACCAGAGAGGCTGAATACCGCACTGAGTCAATGCGGTCTTAGCCTCTCTGGTCTCAACACTCTGTCTGATTTTGGATTTTTTTTTTTCTTTTCCAAAATCAGACTTGACACCAGAGAGGCTGAATACCGCACTGAGTCAATGCGGTCTTAGCCTCTCTGGTGTCAACACTCTGTCTGATTTTGGATTTTTTTTTTTTTTCTAAAATCAGACTTGACACCAGAGAGGCTGAATACCGCACTGAGTCAATGCGGTCTTAGCCTCTCTGGTCTCAACACTCTGTCTGATTTTGGATTTTTTTTTTTTTTTCTAAAATCAGACGACACCAGAGAGGCTGAATACCGCACTGAGTCAATGCGGTCTTAGCCTCTCTGGTGTCAACACTCTGTCTGATTTTGGATTTTTTTTTTTTTCCAAAATCAGACTTGACACCAGAGAGGCTGAATACCGCACTGACTCAATGCGGTCTTAGCCTCTCTGGTGTCAACACTCTGTCTGATTTTGGATTTTTTTTTTTTTTCTAAAATCAGACTTGACACCAGAGAGGCTGAATACCGCACTGAGTCAATGCGGTCTTAGCCTCTCTGGTGTCAACACTCTGTCTGATTTTGGATTTTTTTTTTTTTTCCAAAGTCAGACTTGACACCAGAGAGGCTGAATACCGCACTGAGTCAATGCGGTCTTAGCCTCTCTGGTCTCAACACTCTGTCTGATTTTGGATTTTTTTTTTTTCTTTTCCAAAATCAGACTTGACACCAGAGAGGCTGAATACCGCACTGAGTCAATGCGGTCTTAGCCTCTCTGGTGTCAACACTCTGTCTGATTTTGGATTTTTTTTTTTTTTTTCCAAAGTCAGACTTGACACCAGAGAGGCTGAATACCGCACTGAGTCAATGCGGTCTTAGCCTCTCTGGTCTCAACACTCTGTCTGATTTTGGATTTTTTTTTTTTTTTTCCAAAATCAGACTTGACACCAGAGAGGCTGAATACCGCACTGAGTCAATGCGGTCTTAGCCTCTCTGGTGTCAACACTCTGTCTGATTTTGGATTTTTTTTTTTTTTTCCAAAATCAGACTTGACACCAGAGAGGCTGAATACCGCACTGAGTCAATGCGGTCTTAGCCTCTCTGGTGTCAACACTCTGTCTGATTTTGGATTTTTTTTTTTTTTTTTCCAAAATCAGACTTGACACCAGAGAGGCTGAATACCGCACTGAGTCAATGCGGTCTTAGCCTCTCTGGTCTCAACACTCTGTCTGATTTTGGATTTTTTTTTTTTTTTCTAAAATCAGACTTGACACCAGAGAGGCTGAATACCGCACTGAGTCAATGCGGTCTTAGCCTCTCTGGTGTCAACACTCTGTCTGATTTTGGATTTTTTTTTTTTTTCCAAAGTCAGACTTGACACCAGAGAGGCTGAATACCGCACTGAGTCAATGCGGTCTTAGCCTCTCTGGTCTCAACACTCTGTCTGATTTTGGATTTTTTTTTTTTTTCCAAAGTCAGACTTGACACCAGAGAGGCTGAATACCGCACTGAGTCAATGCGGTCTTAGCCTCTCTGGTCTCAACACTCTGTCTGATTTTGGATTTTTTTTTTTTTTTTCCAAAATCAGACTTGACACCAGAGAGGCTGAATACCGCACTGAGTCAATGCGGTCTTAGCCTCTCTGGTCTCAACACTCTGTCTGATTTTGGATTTTTTTTTTTTTTTCTAAAATCAGACTTGACACCAGAGAGGCTGAATACCGCACTGAGTCAATGCGGTCTTAGCCTCTCTGGTGTCAACACTCTGTCTGATTTTGGATTTTTTTTTTTTTTCCAAAGTCAGACTTGACACCAGAGAGGCTGAATACCGCACTGAGTCAATGCGGTCTTAGCCTCTCTGGTCTCAACACTCTGTCTGATTTTGGATTTTTTTTTTTTTTCCAAAGTCAGACTTGACACCAGAGAGGCTGAATACCGCACTGAGTCAATGCGGTCTTAGCCTCTCTGGTCTCAACACTCTGTCTGATTTTGGATTTTTTTTTTTTCTTTTCCAAAATCAGACTTGACACCAGAGAGGCTGAATACCGCACTGAGTCAATGCGGTCTTAGCCTCTCTGGTCTCAACACTCTGTCTGATTTTGGATTTTTTTTTTTTTTTCTAAAATCAGACTTGACACCAGAGAGGCTGAATACCGCACTGAGTCAATGCGGTCTTAGCCTCTCTGGTGTCAACACTCTGTCTGATTTTGGATTTTTTTTTTTTTTTCCAAAGTCAGACTTGACACCAGAGAGGCTGAATACCGCACTGAGTCAATGCGGTCTTAGCCTCTCTGGTCTCAACACTCTGTCTGATTTTGGATTTTTTTTTTTTTTTTTTCAAAATCAGACTTGACACCAGAGAGGCTGAATACCGCACTGAGTCAATGCGGTCTTAGCCTCTCTGGTGTCAACACTCTGTCTGATTTTGGATTTTTTTTTTTTTTCCAAAGTCAGACTTGACACCAGAGAGGCTGAATACCGCACTGAGTCAATGCGGTCTTAGCCTCTCTGGTGTCAACACTCTGTCTGATTTTGGATTTTTTTTTTTTTTTTTTTCCAAAATCAGACTTGACACCAGAGAGGCTGAATACCGCACTGAGTCAATGCGGTCTTAGCCTCTCTGGTGTCAACACTCTGTCTGATTTTGGATTTTTTTTTTTTTTTCTAAAATCAGACTTGACACCAGAGAGGCTGAATACCGCACTGAGTCAATGCGGTCTTAGCCTCTCTGGTGTCAACACTCTGTCTGATTTTGGATTTTTTTTTTTTTTCCAAAGTCAGACTTGACACCAGAGAGGCTGAATACCGCACTGAGTCAATGCGGTCTTAGCCTCTCTGGTCTCAACACTCTGTCTGATTTTGGATTTTTTTTTTTTTTTTTCCAAAATCAGACTTGACACCAGAGAGGCTGAATACCGCACTGAGTCAATGCGGTCTTAGCCTCTCTGGTCTCAACACTCTGTCTGATTTTGGATTTTTTTTTTTTTTTTTCAAAATCAGACTTGACACCAGAGAGGCTGAATACCGCACTGAGTCAATGCGGTCTTAGCCTCTCTGGTGTCAACACTCTGTCTGATTTTGGATTTTTTTTTTTTTTCCAAAATCAGACTTGACACCAGAGAGGCTGAATACCGCACTGACTCAATGCGGTCTTAGCCTCTCTGGTGTCAACACTCTGTCTGATTTTGGATTTTTTTTTTTTTTTCTAAAATCAGACTTGACACCAGAGAGGCTGAATGCCGCACTGAGTCAATGCGCTCTTAGCCTCTCTGGTGTCAACACTCTGTCTGATTTTGGATTTTTTTTTTTTTTCCAAAGTCAGACTTGACACCAGAGAGGCTGAATACCGCACTGAGTCAATGCGGTCTTAGCCTCTCTGGTCTCAACACTCTGTCTGATTTTGGATTTTTTTTTTTTTTTCTAAAATCAGACTTGACACCAGAGAGGCTGAATACCGCACTGAGTCAATGCGGTCTTAGCCTCTCTGGTGTCAACACTCTGTCTGATTTTGGATTTTTTTTTTTTTCCAAAATCAGACTTGACACCAGAGAGGCTGAATACCGCACTGACTCAATGCGGTCTTAGCCTCTCTGGTGTCAACACTCTGTCTGATTTTGGATTTTTTTTTTTTTTCTAAAATCAGACTTGACACCAGAGAGGCTGAATACCGCACTGAGTCAATGCGGTCTTAGCCTCTCTGGTGTCAACACTCTGTCTGATTTTGGATTTTTTTTTTTTTTCCAAAGTCAGACTTGACACCAGAGAGGCTGAATACCGCACTGAGTCAATGCGGTCTTAGCCTCTCTGGTCTCAACACTCTGTCTGATTTTGGATTTTTTTTTTTTCTTTTCCAAAATCAGACTTGACACCAGAGAGGCTGAATACCGCACTGAGTCAATGCGGTCTTAGCCTCTCTGGTGTCAACACTCTGTCTGATTTTGGATTTTTTTTTTTTTTTCTAAAATCAGACTTGACACCAGAGAGGCTGAATACCGCACTGAGTCAATGCGGTCTTAGCCTCTCTGGTCTCAACACTCTGTCTGATTTTGGATTTTTTTTTTTTTTTCTAAAATCAGACTTGACACCAGAGAGGCTGAATACCGCACTGAGTCAATGCGGTCTTAGCCTCTCTGGTGTCAACACTCTGTCTGATTTTGGATTTTTTTTTTTTTCCAAAATCAGACTTGACACCAGAGAGGCTGAATACCGCACTGACTCAATGCGGTCTTAGCCTCTCTGGTGTCAACACTCTGTCTGATTTTGGATTTTTTTTTTTTTTCTAAAATCAGACTTGACACCAGAGAGGCTGAATACCGCACTGAGTCAATGCGGTCTTAGCCTCTCTGGTGTCAACACTATGTCTGATTTTGGATTTTTTTTTTTTTTCCAAAGTCAGACTTGACACCAGAGAGGCTGAATACCGCACTGAGTCAATGCGGTCTTAGCCTCTCTGGTCTCAACACTCTGTCTGATTTTGGATTTTTTTTTTTTCTTTTCCAAAATCAGACTTGACACCAGAGAGGCTGAATACCGCACTGAGTCAATGCGGTCTTAGCCTCTCTGGTCTCAACACTCTGTCTGATTTTGGATTTTTTTTTTTTTTTCCCAAAATCAGACTTGACACCAGAGAGGCTGAATACCGCACTGAGTCAATGCGGTCTTAGCCTCTCTGGTCTCAACACTCTGTCTGACTTTGGATTTTTTTTTTCTTTTCCAAAATCAGACTTGACACCAGAGAGGCTGAATACCGCACTGAGTCAATGCGGTCTTAGCCTCTCTGGTGTCAACACTCTGTCTGATTTTGGATTTTTTTTTTTTTTTTCCAAAATCAGACTTGACACCAGAGAGGCTGAATACCGCACTGAGTCAATGCGGTCTTAGCCTCTCTGGTCTCAACACTCTGTCTGATTTTGGATTTTTTTTTTTTTTTTCCAAAATCAGACTTGACACCAGAGAGGCTGAATACCGCACTGAGTCAATGCGGTCTTAGCCTCTCTGGTGTCAACACTCTGTCTGATTTTGGATTTTTTTTTTTTTTTCCAAAATCAGACTTGACACCAGAGAGGCTGAATACCGCACTGAGTCAATGCGGTCTTAGCCTCTCTGGTGTCAACACTCTGTCTGATTTTGGATTTTTTTTTTTTTTTTTCCAAAATCAGACTTGACACCAGAGAGGCTGAATACCGCACTGAGTCAATGCGGTCTTACCCTCTCTGGTCTCAACACTCTGTCTGATTTTGGATTTTTTTTTTTTTTCCAAAATCAGACTTGACACCAGAGAGGCTGAATACCGCACTGAGTCAATGCGGTCTTAGCCTCTCTGGTCTCAACACTCTGTCTGATTTTGGATTTTTTTTTTTTTTTTCCCAAAATCAGACTTGACACCAGAGAGGCTGAATACCGCACTGAGTCAATGCGGTCTTAGCCTCTCTGGTCTCAACACTCTGTCTGATTTTGGATTTTTTTTTTTTTTTCCAAAATCAGACTTGACACCAGAGAGGCTGAATACCGCACTGACTCAATGCGGTCTTAGCCTCTCTGGTGTCAACACTCTGTCTGATTTTGGATTTTTTTTTTTTTTTCTAAAATCAGACTTGACACCAGAGAGGCTGAATGCCGCACTGAGTCAATGCGGTCTTAGCCTCTCTGGTGTCAACACTCTGTCTGATTTTGGATTTTTTTTTTTTTTCCAAAGTCAGACTTGACACCAGAGAGGCTGAATACCGCACTGAGTCAATGCGGTCTTAGCCTCTCTGGTCTCAACACTCTGTCTGATTTTGGATTTTTTTTTTTTTTTCTAAAATCAGACTTGACACCAGAGAGGCTGAATACCGCACTGAGTCAATGCGGTCTTAGCCTCTCTGGTGTCAACACTCTGTCTGATTTTGGATTTTTTTTTTTTTTCCAAAATCAGACTTGACACCAGAGAGGCTGAATACCGCACTGACTCAATGCGGTCTTAGCCTCTCTGGTCTCAACACTCTGTCTGATTTTGGATTTTTTTTTTTTTTTCTAAAATCAGACTTGACACCAGAGAGGCTGAATACCGCACTGAGTCAATGCGGTCTTAGCCTCTCTGGTCTCAACACTCTGTCTGATTTTGGATTTTTTTTTTTTTTTTCCAAAATCAGACTTGACACCAGAGAGGCTGAATACCGCACTGAGTCAATGCGGTCTTAGCCTCTCTGGTGTCAACACTCTGTCTGATTTTGGATTTTTTTTTTTTTTTTCCAAAATCAGACTTGACACCAGAGAGGCTGAATACCGCACTGAGTCAATGCGGTCTTAGCCTCTCTGGTCTCAACACTCTGTCTGATTTTGGATTTTTTTTTTTTTTCTAAAATCAGACTTGACACCAGAGAGGCTGAATACCGCACTGAGTCAATGCGGTCTTAGCCTCTCTGGTGTCAACACTCTGTCTGATTTTGGATTTTTTTTTTTTTTCCAAAGTCAGACTTGACACCAGAGAGGCTGAATACCGCACTGAGTCAATGCGGTCTTAGCCTCTCTGGTCTCAACACTCTGTCTGATTTTGGATTTTTTTTTTTTTTTTTCCAAAATCAGACTTGACACCAGAGAGGCTGAATACCGCACTGAGTCAATGCGGTCTTAGCCTCTCTGGTGTCAACACTCTGTCTGATTTTGGATTTTTTTTTTTTTTCCAAAGTCAGACTTGACACCAGAGAGGCTGAATACCGCACTGAGTCAATGCGGTCTTAGCCTCTCTGGTGTCAACACTCTGTCTGATTTTGTATTTTTTTTTTTTTTTTTTTTCCAAAATCAGACTTGACACCAGAGAGGCTGAATACCGCACTGAGTCAATGCGGTCTTAGCCTCTCTGGTCTCAACACTCTGTCTGATTTTGGATTTTTTTTTTTTTTTTTCCAAAATCAGACTTGACACCAGAGAGGCTGAATACCGCACTGAGTCAATGCGGTCTTAGCCTCTCTGGTCTCAACACTCTGTCTGATTTTGGATTTTTTTTTTTTTTTTTTCAAAATCAGACTTGACACCAGAGAGGCTGAATACCGCACTGAGTCAATGCGGTCTTAGCCTCTCTGGTGTCAACACTCTGTCTGATTTTGGATTTTTTTTTTTTTTCCAAAATCAGACTTGACACCAGAGAGGCTGAATACCGCACTGAGTCAATGCGGTCTTAGCCTCTCTGGTCTCAACACTCTGTCTGATTTTGGATTTTTTTTTTTTTTTTTCCAAAATCAGACTTGACACCAGAGAGGCTGAATACCGCACTGAGTCAATGCGGTCTTAGCCTCTCTGGTCTCAACACTCTGTCTGATTTTGGATTTTTTTTTTTTTTTCTAAAATCAGACTTGACACCAGAGAGGCTGAATACCGCACTGAGTCAATGCGGTCTTAGCCTCTCTGGTGTCAACACTCTGTCTGATTTTGGATTTTTTTTTTTTTTCCAAAATCAGACTTGACACCAGAGAGGCTGAATACCGCACTGACTCAATGCGGTCTTAGCCTCTCTGGTGTCAACACTCTGTCTGATTTTGGATTTTTTTTTTTTTTCTAAAATCAGACTTGACACCAGAGAGGCTGAATACCGCACTGAGTCAATGCGGTCTTAGCCTCTCTGGTGTCAACACTCTGTCTGATTTTGGATTTTTTTTTTTTTTCCAAAGTCAGACTTGACACCAGAGAGGCTGAATACCGCACTGAGTCAATGCGGTCTTAGCCTCTCTGGTCTCAACACTCTGTCTGATTTTGGATTTTTTTTTTTTTTTTTCCAAAATCAGACTTGACACCAGAGAGGCTGAATACCGCACTGAGTCAATGCGGTCTTAGCCTCTCTGGTGTCAACACTCTGTCTGATTTTGGATTTTTTTTTTTTTTCCAAAGTCAGACTTGACACCAGAGAGGCTGAATACCGCACTGAGTCAATGCGGTCTTAGCCTCTCTGGTGTCAACACTCTGTCTGATTTTGGATTTTTTTTTTTTTTTTTTTCCAAAATCAGACTTGACACCAGAGAGGCTGAATACCGCACTGAGTCAATGCGGTCTTAGCCTCTCTGGTCTCAACACTCTGTCTGATTTTGGATTTTTTTTTTTTTTTTTCCAAAATCAGACTTGACACCAGAGAGGCTGAATACCGCACTGAGTCAATGCGGTCTTAGCCTCTCTGGTCTCAACACTCTGTCTGATTTTGGATTTTTTTTTTTTTTTTTCAAAATCAGACTTGACACCAGAGAGGCTGAATACCGCACTGAGTCAATGCGGTCTTAGCCTCTCTGGTGTCAACACTCTGTCTGATTTTGGATTTTTTTTTTTTTTCCAAAATCAGACTTGACACCAGAGAGGCTGAATACCGCACTGAGTCAATGCGGTCTTAGCCTCTCTGGTCTCAACACTCTGTCTGATTTTGGATTTTTTTTTTTTTTTTTCCAAAATCAGACTTGACACCAGAGAGGCTGAATACCGCACTGAGTCAATGCGGTCTTAGCCTCTCTGGTCTCAACACTCTGTCTGATTTTGGATTTTTTTTTTTTTTTCTAAAATCAGACTTGACACCAGAGAGGCTGAATACCGCACTGAGTCAATGCGGTCTTAGCCTCTCTGGTGTCAACACTCTGTCTGATTTTGGATTTTTTTTTTTTTCCAAAATCAGACTTGACACCAGAGAGGCTGAATACCGCACTGACTCAATGCGGTCTTAGCCTCTCTGGTGTCAACACTCTGTCTGATTTTGGATTTTTTTTTTTTTTCTAAAATCAGACTTGACACCAGAGAGGCTGAATACCGCACTGAGTCAATGCGGTCTTAGCCTCTCTGGTGTCAACACTCTGTCTGATTTTGGATTTTTTTTTTTTTTCCAAAGTCAGACTTGACACCAGAGAGGCTGAATACCGCACTGAGTCAATGCGGTCTTAGCCTCTCTGGTCTCAACACTCTGTCTGATTTTGGATTTTTTTTTTTCTTTTCCAAAATCAGACTTGACACCAGAGAGGCTGAATACCGCACTGAGTCAATGCGGTCTTAGCCTCTCTGGTGTCAACACTCTGTCTGATTTTGGATTTTTTTTTTTTTTTTCCAAAGTCAGACTTGACACCAGAGAGGCTGAATACCGCACTGAGTCAATGCGGTCTTAGCCTCTCTGGTCTCAACACTCTGTCTGATTTTGGATTTTTTTTTTTTTTTTCCAAAATCAGACTTGACACCAGAGAGGCTGAATACCGCACTGAGTCAATGCGGTCTTAGCCTCTCTGGTGTCAACACTCTGTCTGATTTTGGATTTTTTTTTTTTTTTCCAAAATCAGACTTGACACCAGAGAGGCTGAATACCGCACTGAGTCAATGCGGTCTTAGCCTCTCTGGTCTCAACACTCTGTCTGATTTTGGATTTTTTTTTTTTTTTCTAAAATCAGACTTGACACCAGAGAGGCTGAATACTGCACTGAGTCAATGCGGTCTTAGCCTCTCTGGTGTCAACACTCTGTCTGATTTTGGATTTTTTTTTTTTTTTCCAAAATCAGACTTGACACCAGAGAGGCTGAATACCGCACTGAGTCAATGCGGTCTTAGCCTCTCTGGTGTCAACACTCTGTCTGATTTTGGATTTTTTTTTTTTTTTTTCCAAAATCAGACTTGACACCAGAGAGGCTGAATACCGCACTGAGTCAATGCGGTCTTAGCCTCTCTGGTCTCAACACTCTGTCTGATTTTGGATTTTTTTTTTTTTTTCTAAAATCAGACTTGACACCAGAGAGGCTGAATACCGCACTGAGTCAATGCGGTCTTAGCCTCTCTGGTGTCAACACTCTGTCTGATTTTGGATTTTTTTTTTTTTTTCCAAAATCAGACTTGACACCAGAGAGGCTGAATACCGCACTGAGTCAATGCGGTCTTAGCCTCTCTGGTGTCAACACTCTGTCTGATTTTGGATTTTTTTTTTTTTTTTTCCAAAATCAGACTTGACACCAGAGAGGCTGAATACCGCACTGAGTCAATGCGGTCTTAGCCTCTCTGGTGTCAACACTCTGTCTGATTTTGGATTTTTTTTTTTTTTTCCAAAGTCAGACTTGACACCAGAGAGGCTGAATACCGCACTGAGTCAATGCGGTCTTAGCCTCTCTGGTCTCAACACTCTGTCTGATTTTGGATTTTTTTTTTTTTTTTTCCAAAATCAGACTTGACACCAGAGAGGCTGAATACCGCACTGAGTCAATGCGGTCTTAGCCTCTCTGGTCTCAACACTCTGTCTGATTTTGGATTTTTTTTTTTTTTTTTTCAAAATCAGACTTGACACCAGAGAGGCTGAATACCGCACTGAGTCAATGCGGTCTTAGCCTCTCTGGTGTCAACACTCTGTCTGATTTTGGATTTTTTTTTTTTTTCCAAAATCAGACTTGACACCAGAGAGGCTGAATACCGCACTGAGTCAATGCGGTCTTAGCCTCTCTGGTCTCAACACTCTGTCTGATTTTGGATTTTTTTTTTTTTTTCCCAAAATCAGACTTGACACCAGAGAGGCTGAATACCGCACTGAGTCAATGCGGTCTTAGCCTCTCTGGTCTCAACACTCTGTCTGACTTTGGATTTTTTTTTTCTTTTCCAAAATCAGACTTGACACCAGAGAGGCTGAATACCGCACTGAGTCAATGCGGTCTTAGCCTCTCTGGTGTCAACACTCTGTCTGATTTAGGATTTTTTTTTTTTTTTTCCAAAATCAGACTTGACACCAGAGAGGCTGAATACCGCACTGAGTCAATGCGGTCTTAGCCTCTCTGGTCTCAACACTCTGTCTGATTTTGGATTTTTTTTTTTTTTTTCCAAAATCAGACTTGACACCAGAGAGGCTGAATACCGCACTGAGTCAATGCGGTCTTAGCCTCTCTGGTGTCAACACTCTGTCTGATTTTGGATTTTTTTTTTTTTTCAAAAATCAGACTTGACACCAGAGAGGCTGAATACCGCACTGAGTCAATGCGGTCTTAGCCTCTCTGGTGTCAACACTCTGTCTGATTTTGGATTTTTTTTTTTTTTTTCCAAAATCAGACTTGACACCAGAGAGGCTGAATACCGCACTGAGTCAATGCGGTCTTAGCCTCTCTGGTCTCAACACTCTGTCTGATTTTGGATTTTTTTTTTTTTTTTCCAAAATCAGACTTGACACCAGAGAGGCTGAATACCGCACTGAGTCAATGCGGTCTTAGCCTCTCTGGTCTCAACACTCTGTCTGACTTTGGATTTTTTTTTTCTTTTCCAAAATCAGACTTGACACCAGAGAGGCTGAATACCGCACTGAGTCAATGCGGTCTTAGCCTCTCTGGTGTCAACACTCTGTCTGATTTTGGATTTTTTTTTTTTTTTTTCCAAAATCAGACTTGACACCAGAGAGGCTGAATACCGCACTGAGTCAATGCGGTCTTAGCCTCTCTGGTCTCAACACTCTGTCTGATTTTGGATTTTTTTTTTTTTTTTCCAAAATCAGACTTGACACCAGAGAGGCTGAATACCGCACTGAGTCAATGCGGTCTTAGCCTCTCTGGTGTCAACACTCTGTCTGATTTTGGATTTTTTTTTTTTTTTCCAAAATCAGACTTGACACCAGAGAGGCTGAATACCGCACTGAGTCAATGCGGTCTTAGCCTCTCTGGTGTCAACACTCTGTCTGATTTTGGATTTTTTTTTTTTTTTTTCCAAAATCAGACTTGACACCAGAGAGGCTGAATACCGCACTGAGTCAATGCGGTCTTAGCCTCTCTGGTCTCAACACTCTGTCTGATTTTGGATTTTTTTTTTTTTTTTTTAAATCAGACTTGACACCAGATAGGCTGAATACCGCACTGAGTCAATGCGGTCTTAGCCTCTCTGGTCTCAACACTCTGTCTGATTTTGGATTTTTTTTTTTTTTTTTCCAAAATCAGACTTGACACCAGAGAGGCTGAATACCGCACTGAGTCAATGCGGTCTTAGCCTCTCTGGTCTCAACACTCTGTCTGATTTTGGATTTTTTTTTTTTTTTTTTTCAAAATCAGACTTGACACCAGAGAGGCTGAATACCGCACTGAGTCAATGCGGTCTTAGCCTCTCTGGTGTCAACACTCTGTCTGATTTTGGATTTTTTTTTTTTTTTCCAAAATCAGACTTGACACCAGAGAGGCTGAATACCGCACTGAGTCAATGCGGTCTTAGCCTCTCTGGTGTCAACACTCTGTCTGATTTTGGATTTTTTTTTTTTTTTCCAAAATCAGACTTGACACCAGAGAGGCTGAATACCGCACTGAGTCAATGCGGTCTTAGCCTCTCTGGTCTCAACACTCTGTCTGATTTTGGATTTTTTTTTTTTTTTCCCAAAATCAGACTTGACACCAGAGAGGCTGAATACCGCACTGAGTCAATGCGGTCTTAGCCTCTCTGGTCTCAACACTCTGTCTGACTTTGGATTTTTTTTTTCTTTTCCAAAATCAGACTTGACACCAGAGAGGCTGAATACCGCACTGAGTCAATGCGGTCTTAGCCTCTCTGGTGTCAACACTCTGTCTGATTTTGGATTTTTTTTTTTTTTTTCCAAAATCAGACTTGACACCAGAGAGGCTGAATACCGCACTGAGTCAATGCGGTCTTAGCCTCTCTGGTCTCAACACTCTGTCTGATTTTGGATTTTTTTTTTTTTTTTCCAAAATCAGACTTGACACCAGAGAGGCTGAATACCGCACTGAGTCAATGCGGTCTTAGCCTCTCTGGTGTCAACACTCTGTCTGATTTTGGATTTTTTTTTTTTTTTCCAAAATCAGACTTGACACCAGAGAGGCTGAATACCGCACTGAGTCAATGCGGTCTTAGCCTCTCTGGTGTCAACACTCTGTCTGATTTTGGATTTTTTTTTTTTTTTTCCAAAATCAGACTTGACACCAGAGAGGCTGAATACCGCACTGAGTCAATGCGGTCTTAGCCTCTCTGGTCTCAACACTCTGTCTGATTTTGGATTTTTTTTTTTTTTTTCCAAAATCAGACTTGACACCAGAGAGGCTGAATACCGCACTGAGTCAATGCGGTCTTAGCCTCTCTGGTCTCAACACTCTGTCTGACTTTGGATTTTTTTTTTCTTTTCCAAAATCAGACTTGACACCAGAGAGGCTGAATACCGCACTGAGTCAATGCGGTCTTAGCCTCTCTGGTGTCAACACTCTGTCTGATTTTGGATTTTTTTTTTTTTTTTCCAAAATCAGACTGACACCAGAGAGGCTGAATACCGCACTGAGTCAATGCGGTCTTAGCCTCTCTGGTCTCAACACTCTGTCTGATTTTGGATTTTTTTTTTTTTTTTCCAAAATCAGACTTGACACCAGAGAGGCTGAATACCGCACTGAGTCAATGCGGTCTTAGCCTCTCTGGTCTCAACACTCTGTCTGATTTAGGATTTTTTTTTTTTTTTTCCAAAATCAGACTTGACACCAGAGAGGCTGAATACCGCACTGAGTCAATGCGGTCTTAGCCTCTCTGGTGTCAACACTCTGTCTGATTTTGGATTTTTTTTTTTTTTTCCAAAATCAGACTTGACACCAGAGAGGCTGAATACCGCACTGAGTCAATGCGGTCTTAGCCTCTCTGGTCTCAACACTCTGTCTGACTTTGGATTTTTTTTTTTCTTTTCCAAAATCAGACTTGACACCAGAGAGGCTGAATACCGCACTGAGTCAATGCGGTCTTAGCCTCTCTGGTGTCAACACTCTGTCTGATTTTGGATTTTTTTTTTTTTTTTTCCAAAATCAGACTTGACACCAGAGAGGCTGAATACCGCACTGAGTCAATGCGGTCTTAGCCTCTCTGGTCTCAACACTCTGTCTGATTTTGGATTTTTTTTTTTTTTTTCCAAAATCAGACTTGACACCAGAGAGGCTGAATACCGCACTGAGTCAATGCGGTCTTAGCCTCTCTGGTGTCAACACTCTGTCTGATTTTGGATTTTTTTTTTTTTTTTCCAAAATCAGACTTGACACCAGAGAGGCTGAATACCGCACTGAGTCAATGCGGTCTTAGCCTCTCTGGTGTCAACACTCTGTCTGATTTTGGATTTTTTTTTTTTTTTTTCCAAAATCAGACTTGACACCAGAGAGGCTGAATACCGCACTGAGTCAATGCGGTCTTAGCCTCTCTGGTCTCAACACTCTGTCTGATTTTGGATTTTTTTTTTTTTTTTCCAAAATCAGACTTGACACCAGAGAGGCTGAATACCGCACTGAGTCAATGCAGTCTTAGCCTCTCTGGTCTCAACACTCTGTCTGACTTTGGATTTTTTTTTTCTTTTCCAAAATCAGACTTGACACCAGAGAGGCTGAATACCGCACTGAGTCAATGCGGTCTTAGCCTCTCTGGTGTCAACACTCTGTCTGATTTTGGATTTTTTTTTTTTTTTTCCAAAATCAGACTTGACACCAGAGAGGCTGAATACCGCACTGAGTCAATGCGGTCTTAGCCTCTCTGGTCTCAACACTCTGTCTGATTTTGGATTTTTTTTTTTTTTTTCCAAAATCAGACTTGACACCAGAGAGGCTGAATACCGCACTGAGTCAATGCGGTCTTAGCCTCTCTGGTGTCAACACTCTGTCTGATTTTGGATTTTTTTTTTTTTTTCCAAAATCAGACTTGACACCAGAGAGGCTGAATACCGCACTGAGTCAATGCGGTCTTAGCCTCTCTGGTGTCAACACTCTGTCTGATTTTGGATTTTTTTTTTTTTTTTTCCAAAATCAGACTTGACACCAGAGAGGCTGAATACCGCACTGAGTCAATGCGGTCTTAGCCTCTCTGGTCTCAACACTCTGTCTGATTTTGGATTTTTTTTTTTTTTTTTCCAAAATCAGACTTGACACCAGATAGGCTGAATACCGCACTGAGTCAATGCGGTCTTAGCCTCTCTGGTCTCAACACTCTGTCTGATTTTGGATTTTTTTTTTTTTTTTTCCAAAATCAGACTTGACACCAGAGAGGCTGAATACCGCACTGAGTCAATGCGGTCTTAGCCTCTCTGGTCTCAACACTCTGTCTGATTTTGGATTTTTTTTTTTTTTTTTCAAAATCAGACTTGACACCAGAGAGGCTGAATACCGCACTGAGTCAATGCGGTCTTAGCCTCTCTGGTGTCAACACTCTGTCTGATTTTGGATTTTTTTTTTTTTTCCAAAATCAGACTTGACACCAGAGAGGCTGAATACCGCACTGAGTCAATGCGGTCTTAGCCTCTCTGGTCTCAACACTCTGTCTGATTTTGGATTTTTTTTTCTTTTTTCCCAAAATCAGACTTGACACCAGAGAGGCTGAATACCGCACTGAGTCAATGCGGTCTTAGCCTCTCTGGTCTCAACACTCTGTCTGATTTTGGATTTTTTTTTTTTTTTCCAAAATCAGACTTGACACCAGAGAGGCTGAATACCGCACTGACTCAATGCGGTCTTAGCCTCTCTGGTGTCAACACTCTGTCTGATTTTGGATTTTTTTTTTTTTTCTAAAATCAGACTTGACACCAGAGAGGCTGAATACCGCACTGAGTCAATGCGGTCTTAGCCTCTCTGGTGTCAACACTCTGTCTGATTTTGGATTTTTTTTTTTTTTCCAAAATCAGACTTGACACCAGAGAGGCTGAATACCGCACTGAGTCAATGCGGTCTTAGCCTCTCTGGTCTCAACACTCTGTCTGATTTTGGATTTTTTTTTTTTTTTCTAAAATCAGACTTGACACCAGAGAGACTGAATACCGCACTGAGTCAATGCGGTCTTAGCCTCTCTGGTGTCAACACTCTGTCTGATTTTGGATTTTTTTTTTTTTCCAAAATCAGACTTGACACCAGAGAGGCTGAATACCGCACTGACTCAATGCGGTCTTAGCCTCTCTGGTGTCAACACTCTGTCTGATTTTGGATTTTTTTTTTTTTTCTAAAATCAGACTTGACACCAGAGAGGCTGAATACCGCACTGAGTCAATGCGGTCTTAGCCTCTCTGGTGTCAACACTCTGTCTGATTTTGGATTTTTTTTTTTTTTTTTCCAAAATCAGACTTGACACCAGAGAGGCTGAATACCGCACTGAGTCAATGCGGTCTTAGCCTCTCTGGTCTCAACACTCTGTCTGATTTTGGATTTTTTTTTTTTTTTCCAAAATCAGACTTGACACCAGAGAGGCTGAATACCGCACTGAGTCAATGCGGTCTTAGCCTCTCTGGTCTCAACACTCTGTCTGACTTTGGATTTTTTTTTTCTTTTCCAAAATCAGACTTGACACCAGAGAGGCTGAATACCGCACTGAGTCAATGCGGTCTTAGCCTCTCTGGTGTCAACACTCTGTCTGATTTTGGATTTTTTTTTTTTTTTTCCAAAATCAGACTTGACACCAGAGAGGCTGAATACCGCACTGAGTCAATGCGGTCTTAGCCTCTCTGGTCTCAACACTCTGTCTGATTTTGGATTTTTTTTTTTTTTTTCCAAAATCAGACTTGACACCAGAGAGGCTGAATACCGCACTGAGTCAATGCGGTCTTAGCCTCTCTGGTGTCAACACTCTGTCTGATTTTGGATTTTTTTTTTTTTTCCAAAATCAGACTTGACACCAGAGAGGCTGAATACCGCACTGAGTCAATGCGGTCTTAGCCTCTCTGGTCTCAACACTCTGTCTGATTTTGGATTTTTTTTTTTTTTTTCCCAAAATCAGACTTGACACCAGAGAGGCTGAATACCGCACTGAGTCAATGCGGTCTTAGCCTCTCTGGTCTCAACACTCTGTCTGACTTTGGATTTTTTTTTTCTTTTCCAAAATCAGACTTGACACCAGAGAGGCTGAATACCGCACTGAGTCAATGCGGTCTTAGCCTCTCTGGTGTCAACACTCTGTCTGATTTTGGATTTTTTTTTTTTTTTTCCAAAATCAGACTTGACACCAGAGAGGCTGAATACCGCACTGAGTCAATGCGGTCTTAGCCTCTCTGGTTTCAACACTCTGTCTGATTTTGGATTTTTTTTTTTTTTTCCAAAATCAGACTTGACACCAGAGAGGCTGAATACCGCACTGAGTCAATGCGGTCTTAGCCTCTCTGGTGTCAACACTCTGTCTGATTTTGGATTTTTTTTTTTTTTTTTCCAAAATCAGACTTGACACCAGAGAGGCTGAATACCGCACTGAGTCAATGCGGTCTTAGCCTCTCTGGTCTCAACACTCTGTCTGATTTTGGATTTTTTTTTTTTTTTTTCCAAAATCAGACTTGACACCAGATAGGCTGAATACCGCACTGAGTCAATGCGGTCTTAGCCTCTCTGGTCTCAACACTCTGTCTGATTTTGGATTTTTTTTTTTTTTTTCCAAAATCAGACTTGACACCAGAGAGGCTGAATACCGCAAGTCAATGCGGTCTTAGCCTCTCTGGTCTCAACACTCTGTCTGATTTTGGATTTTTTTTTTTTTTTTCAAAATCAGACTTGACACCAGAGAGGCTGAATACCGCACTGAGTCAATGCGGTCTTAGCCTCTCTGTGTCAACACTCTGTCTGATTTTGGATTTTTTTTTTTTTTTCCAAAATCAGACTTGACACCAGAGAGGCTGAATACCGCACTGAGTCAATGCGGTCTTAGCCTCTCTGGTCTCAACACTCTGTCTGATTTTGGATTTTTTTTTCTTTTTTCCCAAAATCAGACTTGACACCAGAGAGGCTGAATACCGCACTGAGTCAATGCGGTCTTAGCCTCTCTGGTCTCAACACTCTGTCTGATTTTGGATTTTTTTTTTTTTTCCAAAATCAGACTTGACACCAGAGAGGCTGAATACCGCACTGACTCAATGCGGTCTTAGCCTCTCTGGTGTCAACACTCTGTCTGATTTTGGATTTTTTTTTTTTTTTCTAAAATCAGACTTGACACCAGAGAGGCTGAATACCGCACTGAGTCAATGCGGTCTTAGCCTCTCTGGTGTCAACACTCTGTCTGATTTTGGATTTTTTTTTTTTTTTCCAAAATCAGACTTGACACCAGAGAGGCTGAATACCGCACTGAGTCAATGCGGTCTTAGCCTCTCTGGTCTCAACACTCTGTCTGATTTTGGATTTTTTTTTTTTTTTCTAAAATCAGACTTGACACCAGAGAGACTGAATACCGCACTGAGTCAATGCGGTCTTAGCCTCTCTGGTGCTCAACACTCTGTCTGATTTTGGATTTTTTTTTTTTTTCCAAAATCAGACTTGACACCAGAGAGGCTGAATACCGCACTGACTCAATGCGGTCTTAGCCTCTCTGGTGTCAACACTCTGTCTGATTTTGGATTTTTTTTTTTTTCTAAAATCAGACTTGACACCAGAGAGGCTGAATACCGCACTGAGTCAATGCGGTCTTAGCCTCTCTGGTGTCAACACTCTGTCTGATTTTGGATTTTTTTTTTTTTTTTTCCAAAATCAGACTTGACACCAGAGAGGCTGAATACCGCACTGAGTCAATGCGGTCTTAGCCTCTCTGGTCTCAACACTCTGTCTGATTTTGGATTTTTTTTTTTTTTTTCCAAAATCAGACTTGACACCAGAGAGGCTGAATACCGCACTGAGTCAATGCGGTCTTAGCCTCTCTGGTCTCAACACTCTGTCTGACTTTGGATTTTTTTTTTCTTTTCCAAAATCAGACTTGACACCAGAGAGGCTGAATACCGCACTGAGTCAATGCGGTCTTAGCCTCTCTGGTGTCAACACTCTGTCTGATTTTGGATTTTTTTTTTTTTTTTTCCAAAATCAGACTTGACACCAGAGAGGCTGAATACCGCACTGAGTCAATGCGGTCTTAGCCTCTCTGGTCTCAACACTCTGTCTGATTTTGGATTTTTTTTTTTTTCTCCAAAATCAGACTTGACACCAGAGAGGCTGAATACCGCACTGAGTCAATGCGGTCTTAGCCTCTCTGGTGTCAACACTCTGTCTGATTTTGGATTTTTTTTTTTTTTCCAAAATCAGACTTGACACCAGAGAGGCTGAATACCGCACTGAGTCAATGCGGTCTTAGCCTCTCTGGTCTCAACACTCTGTCTGATTTTGGATTTTTTTTTTTTTTTCCCAAAATCAGACTTGACACCAGAGAGGCTGAATACCGCACTGAGTCAATGCGGTCTTAGCCTCTCTGGTCTCAACACTCTGTCTGACTTTGGATTTTTTTTTTTCTTTTCCAAAATCAGACTTGACACCAGAGAGGCTGAATACCGCACTGAGTCAATGCGGTCTTAGCCTCTCTGGTGTCAACACTCTGTCTGATTTTGGATTTTTTTTTTTTTTTTCCAAAATCAGACTTGACACCAGAGAGGCTGAATACCGCACTGAGTCAATGCGGTCTTAGCCTCTCTGGTCTCAACACTCTGTCTGATTTTGGATTTTTTTTTTTTTTTCCAAAATCAGACTTGACACCAGAGAGGCTGAATACCGCACTGAGTCAATGCGGTCTTAGCCTCTCTGGTGTCAACACTCTGTCTGATTTTGGATTTTTTTTTTTTTTTTCCAAAATCAGACTTGACACCAGAGAGGCTGAATACCGCACTGAGTCAATGCGGTCTTAGCCTCTCTGGTGTCAACACTCTGTCTGATTTTGGATTTTTTTTTTTTTTTTTCCAAAATCAGACTTGACACCAGAGAGGCTGAATACCGCACTGAGTCAATGCGGTCTTAGCCTCTCTGTCTCAACACTCTGTCTGATTTTGGATTTTTTTTTTTTTTTTCCAAAATCAGACTTGACACCAGAGAGGCTGAATACCGCACTGAGTCAATGCGGTCTTAGCCTCTCTGGTCTCAACACTCTGTCTGACTTTGGATTTTTTTTTTCTTTTCCAAAATCAGACTTGACACCAGAGAGGCTGAATACCGCACTGAGTCAATGCGGTCTTAGCCTCTCTGGTGTCAACACTCTGTCTGATTTTGGATTTTTTTTTTTTTTTTTCCAAAATCAGACTTGACACCAGAGAGGCTGAATACCGCACTGAGTCAATGCGGTCTTAGCCTCTCTGGTCTCAACACTCTGTCTGATTTTGGATTTTTTTTTTTTTTTTCCAAAATCAGACTTGACACCAGAGAGGCTGAATACCGCACTGAGTCAATGCGGTCTTAGCCTCTCTGGTGTCAACACTCTGTCTGATTTTGGATTTTTTTTTTTTTTTTTCCAAAATCAGACTTGACACCAGAGAGGCTGAATACCGCACTGAGTCAATGCGGTCTTAGCCTCTCTGGTGTCAACACTCTGTCTGATTTTGGATTTTTTTTTTTTTTTTTCCAAAATCAGACTTGACACCAGAGAGGCTGAATACCGCACTGAGTCAATGCGGTCTTAGCCTCTCTGGTCTCAACACTCTGTCTGATTTTGGATTTTTTTTTTTTTTTTTCCAAAATCAGACTTGACACCAGATAGGCTGAATACCGCACTGAGTCAATGCGGTCTTAGCCTCTCTGGTCTCAACACTCTGTCTGATTTTGGATTTTTTTTTTTTTTTTCCAAAATCAGACTTGACACCAGAGAGGCTGAATACCGCACTGAGTCAATGCGGTCTTAGCCTCTCTGGTCTCAACACTCTGTCTGATTTTGGATTTTTTTTTTTTTTTCCAAAATCAGACTTGACACCAGAGAGGCTGAATACCGCACTGACTCAATGCGGTCTTAGCCTCTCTGGTGTCAACACTCTGTCTGATTTTGGATTTTTTTTTTTTTTCTAAATCAGACTTGACACCAGAGAGGCTGAATAACGCACTGAGTCAATGCGGTCTTAGCCTCTCTGGTGTCAACACTCTGTCTGATTTTGGATTTTTTTTTTTTTTCCAAATCAGACTTGACACCAGAGAGGCTGAATACCGCACTGAGTCAATGCGGTCTTAGCCTCTCTGGTGCTCAACACTCTGTCTGATTTTGGATTTTTTTTTTTTTTTTCCAAAATCAGACTTGACACCAGAGAGGCTGAATACCGCACTGAGTCAATGCGGTCTTAGCCTCTCTGGTCTCAACACTCTGTCTGATTTTGGATTTTTTTTTTTTTTTTCCAAAATCAGACTTGACACCAGAGAGGCTGAATACCGCACTGAGTCAATGCGGTCTTAGCCTCTCTGGTCTCAACACTCTGTCTGATTTTGGATTTTTTTTTTTTTTTCCAAAATCAGACTTGACACCAGAGAGGCTGAATACCGCACTGAGTCAATGCGGTCTTAGCCTCTCTGGTGTCAACACTCTGTCTGATTTTGGATTTTTTTTTTTTTTTCCAAAATCAGACTTGACACCAGAGAGGCTGAATACCGCACTGAGTCAATGCGGTCTTAGCCTCTCTGGTCTCAACACTCTGTCTGATTTTGGATTTTTTTTTTTTTTTTCCCAAAATCAGACTTGACACCAGAGAGGCTGAATACCGCACTGAGTCAATGCGGTCTTAGCCTCTCTGGTCTCAACACTCTGTCTGATTTTGGATTTTTTTTTTTTTTCCAAAATCAGACTGACACCAGAGAGGCTGAATACCGCACTGAGTCAATGCGGTCTTAGCCTCTCTGGTGTCAACACTCTGTCTGATTTTGGATTTTTTTTTTTTTTTCCAAAATCAGACTTGACACCAGAGAGGCTGAATACCGCACTGAGTCAATGCGGTCTTAGCCTCTCTGGTCTCAACACTCTGTCTGATTTTGGATTTTTTTTTTTTTTTCCAAAATCAGACTTGACACCAGAGAGGCTGAATACCGCACTGAGTCAATGCGGTCTTAGCCTCTCTGGTGTCAACACTCTGTCTGATTTTGGATTTTTTTTTTTCTTTTCCAAAATCAGACTTGACACCAGAGAGGCTGAATACCGCACTGAGTCAATGCGGTCTTAGCCTCTCTGGTGTCAACACTCTGTCTGATTTTGGATTTTTTTTTTTTTTTTTCCAAAATCAGACTTGACACCAGAGAGGCTGAATACCGCACTGAGTCAATGCGGTCTTAGCCTCTCTGTCTCAACACTCTGTCTGATTTTGGATTTTTTTTTTTTTTTTCCAAAATCAGACTTGACACCAGAGAGGCTGAATACCGCACTGAGTCAATGCGGTCTTAGCCTCTCTGGTCTCAACACTCTGTCTGATTTTGGATTTTTTTTTTTTTTTTCCAAAATCAGACTTGACACCAGAGAGGCTGAATACCGCACTGAGTCAATGCGGTCTTAGCCTCTCTGGTCTCAACACTCTGTCTGATTTTGGATTTTTTTTTTTTTTTTTCCAAAATCAGACTTGACACCAGAGAGGCTGAATACCGCACTGAGTCAATGCGGTCTTAGCCTCTCTGGTGTCAACACTCTGTCTGATTTTGGATTTTTTTTTTTTTTTCCAAAATCAGACTTGACACCAGAGAGGCTGAATACCGCACTGAGTCAATGCGGTCTTAGCCTCTCTGGTGTCAACACTCTGTCTGATTTTGGATTTTTTTTTTTTTTTTCCAAAATCAGACTTGACACCAGAGAGGCTGAATACCGCACTGAGTCAATGCGGTCTTAGCCTCTCTGGTCTCAACACTCTGTCTGATTTTGGATTTTTTTTTTTTTTTTTCCAAAATCAGACTTGACACCAGAGAGGCTGAATACCGCACTGAGTCAATGCGGTCTTAGCCTCTCTGGTCTCAACACTCTGTCTGATTTGGATTTTTTTTTTTTTTTTCCAAAATCAGACTTGACACCAGAGAGGCTGAATACCGCACTGAGTCAATGCGGTCTTAGCCTCTCTGGTCTCAACACTCTGTCTGATTTTGGATTTTTTTTTTTTTTTTTCCAAAATCAGACTTGACACCAGAGAGGCTGAATACCGCACTGAGTCAATGCGGTCTTAGCCTCTCTGGTCTCAACACTCTGTCTGATTTTGGATTTTTTTTTTTTTTTCCAAAATCAGACTTGACACCAGAGAGGCTGAATACCGCACTGAGTCAATGCTGGTCTTAGCCTCTCTGGTCTCAACACTCTGTCTGATTTTGGATTTTTTTTTTTTTTTCCAAAATCAGACTTGACACCAGAGAGGCTGAATACCGCACTGAGTCAATGCGGTCTTAGCCTCTCTGGTGTCAACACTCTGTCTGATTTTGGATTTTTTTTTTTTTTTTTTTCCAAAATCAGACTTGACACCAGAGAGGCTGAATACCGCACTGACTCAATGCGGTCTTAGCCTCTCTGGTGCTCAACACTCTGTCTGATTTTGGATTTTTTTTTTTTTTTTCCAAAATCAGACTTGACACCAGAGAGGCTGAATACCGCACTGAGTCAATGCGGTCTTAGCCTCTCTGGTCTCAACACTCTGTCTGATTTTGGATTTTTTTTTTTTTTTCCAAAATCAGACTTGACACCAGAGAGGCTGAATACCGCACTGAGTCAATGCGGTCTTAGCCTCTCTGGTCTCAACACTCTGTCTGATTTTGGATTTTTTTTTTTTTTTCCAAAATCAGACTTGACACCAGAGAGGCTGAATACCGCACTGAGTCAATGCGGTCTTAGCCTCTCTGGTGTCAACACTCTGTCTGATTTTGGATTTTTTTTTTTTTTTTCCAAAATCAGACTTGACACCAGAGAGGCTGAATACCGCACTGAGTCAATGCGGTCTTAGCCTCTCTGGTCTCAACACTCTGTCTGATTTTGGATTTTTTTTTTTTTTTTCCAAAATCAGACTTGACACCAGAGAGGCTGAATACCGCACTGAGTCAATGCGGTCTTAGCCTCTCTGGTGTCAACACTCTGTCTGATTTTGGATTTTTTTTTTTTTTTCCAAAATCAGACTTGACACCAGAGAGGCTGAATACCGCACTGAGTCAATGCGGTCTTAGCCTCTCTGGTCTCAACACTCTGTCTGATTTTGGATTTTTTTTTTTTTTTTCCAAAATCAGACTTGACACCAGAGAGGCTGAATACCGCACTGAGTCAATGCGGTCTTAGCCTCTCTGGTCTCAACACTCTGTCTGATTTTGGATTTTTTTTTTTTTTTTTCCAAAATCAGACTTGACACCAGAGAGGCTGAATACCGCACTGAGTCAATGCGGTCTTAGCCTCTCTGGTCTCAACACTCTGTCTGATTTTGGATTTTTTTTTTTTTTTTCCAAAATCAGACTTGACACCAGAGAGGCTGAATACCGCACTGAGTCAATGCGGTCTTAGCCTCTCTGGTCTCAACACTCTGTCTGATTTTGGATTTTTTTTTTTTTTTTTCCAAAATCAGACTTGACACCAGAGAGGCTGAATACCGCACTGAGTCAATGCGGTCTTAGCCTCTCTGGTCTCAACACTCTGTCTGATTTTGGATTTTTTTTTTTTTTTCCAAAATCAGACTTGACACCAGAGAGGCTGAATACCGCACTGAGTCAATGCGGTCTTAGCCTCTCTGGTCTCAACACTCTGTCTGATTTTGGATTTTTTTTTTTTTTCCAAAATCAGACTTGACACCAGAGAGGCTGAATACCGCACTGAGTCAATGCGGTCTTAGCCTCTCTGGTCTCAACACTCTGTCTGATTTTGGATTTTTTTTTTTTTTTCCAAAATCAGACTTGACACCAGAGAGGCTGAATACCGCACTGAGTCAATGCGGTCTTAGCCTCTCTGGTCTCAACACTCTGTCTGATTTTGGATTTTTTTTTTTTTTTTCCAAAATCAGACTTGACACCAGAGAGGCTGAATACCGCACTGAGTCAATGCGGTCTTAGCCTCTCTGGTGCTCAACACTCTGTCTGATTTTGGATTTTTTTTTTTTTTTCCAAAATCAGACTTGACACCAGAGAGGCTGAATACCGCACTGAGTCAATGCGGTCTTAGCCTCTCTGGTGTCAACACTCTGTCTGATTTTGGATTTTTTTTTTTTTTTCCAAAATCAGACTTGACACCAGAGAGGCTGAATACCGCACTGAGTCAATGCGGTCTTAGCCTCTCTGGTCTCAACACTCTGTCTGATTTTGGATTTTTTTTTTTTTTTCCAAAATCAGACTTGACACCAGAGAGGCTGAATACCGCACTGAGTCAATGCGGTCTTAGCCTCTCTGGTGTCAACACTCTGTCTGATTTTGGATTTTTTTTTTTTTTTTTCCAAAATCAGACTTGACACCAGAGAGGCTGAATACCGCACTGAGTCAATGCGGTCTTAGCCTCTCTGGTCTCAACACTCTGTCTGATTTTGGATTTTTTTTTTTTTTTTTCCTAAAATCAGACTTGACACCAGAGAGGCTGAATACCGCACTGAGTCAATGCGGTCTTAGCCTCTCTGGTGCTCAACACTCTGTCTGATTTTGGATTTTTTTTTTTTTTCCAAAATCAGACTTGACACCAGAGAGGCTGAATACCGCACTGAGTCAATGCGGTCTTAGCCTCTCTGGTGTCAACACTCTGTCTGATTTTGGATTTTTTTTTTTTTTTTTCCAAAATCAGACTTGACACCAGAGAGGCTGAATACCGCACTGAGTCAATGCGGTCTTAGCCTCTCTGGTCTCAACACTCTGTCTGATTTTGGATTTTTTTTTTTTTTTTTCCAAAATCAGACTTGACACCAGAGAGGCTGAATACCGCACTGAGTCAATGCGGTCTTAGCCTCTCTGGTCTCAACACTCTGTCTGATTTTGGATTTTTTTTTTTTTTCCAAAATCAGACTTGACACCAGAGAGGCTGAATACCGCACTGAGTCAATGCGGTCTTAGCCTCTCTGGTCTCAACACTCTGTCTGATTTTGGATTTTTTTTTTTTTTTTTTCCAAAATCAGACTTGACACCAGAGAGGCTGAATACCGCACTGAGTCAATGCGGTCTTAGCCTCTCTGGTGTCAACACTCTGTCTGATTTTGGATTTTTTTTTTTTTTTCCAAAATCAGACTTGACACCAGAGAGGCTGAATACCGCACTGAGTCAATGCGGTCTTAGCCTCTCTGGTCTCAACACTCTGTCTGATTTTGGATTTTTTTTTTTTTTTTCCAAAATCAGACTTGACACCAGAGAGGCTGAATACCGCACTGAGTCAATGCGGTCTTAGCCTCTCTGGTCTCAACACTCTGTCTGATTTGGATTTTTTTTTTTTTTTTCCAAATCAGACTTGACACCAGAGAGGCTGAATACCGCACTGAGTCAATGCGGTCTTAGCCTCTCTGGTCTCAACACTCTGTCTGATTTTGGATTTTTTTTTTTTTTTTCAAAATCAGACTTGACACCAGAGAGGCTGAATACCGCACTGAGTCAATGCGGTCTTAGCCTCTCTGGTGTCAACACTCTGTCTGATTTTGGAATTTTTTTTTTTTTTTTTCCAAATCAGACTTGACACCAGAGAGGCTGAATACCGCACTGAGTCAATGCGGTCTTAGCCTCTCTGGTCTCAACACTCTGTCTGATTTTGGATTTTTTTTTTTTTTTCCCAAAATCAGACTTGACACCAGAGAGGCTGAATACCGCACTGAGTCAATGCGGTCTTAGCCTCTCTGGTCTCAACACTCTGTCTGATTTTGGATTTTTTTTTTTTTTTTCCAAAATCAGACTTGACACCAGAGAGGCTGAATACCGCACTGAGTCAATGCGGTCTTAGCCTCTCTGGTCTCAACACTCTGTCTGATTTTGGATTTTTTTTTTTTTTTTCAAAATCAGACTTGACACCAGAGAGGCTGAATACCGCACTGAGTCAATGCGGTCTTAGCCTCTCTGGTGTCAACACTCTGTCTGATTTTGGATTTTTTTTTTTTTTCCAAAATCAGACTTGACACCAGAGAGGCTGAATACCGCACTGAGTCAATGCGGTCTTAGCCTCTCTGGTCTCAACACTCTGTCTGATTTTGGATTTTTTTTTTTTTTCCAAAATCAGACTTGACACCAGAGAGGCTGAATACCGCACTGAGTCAATGCGGTCTTAGCCTCTCTGGTCTCAACACTCTGTCTGATTTTGGATTTTTTTTTTTTTTTTCCAAAATCAGACTTGACACCAGAGAGGCTGAATACCGCACTGAGTCAATGCGGTCTTAGCCTCTCTGGTGTCAACACTCTGTCTGATTTTGGATTTTTTTTTTTTTCCAAAATCAGACTTGACACCAGAGAGGCTGAATACCGCACTGAGTCAATGCGGTCTTAGCCTCTCTGGTGTCAACACTCTGTCTGATTTTGGATTTTTTTTTTTTTTCTAAATCAGACTTGACACCAGAGAGGCTGAATACCGCACTGAGTCAATGCGGTCTTAGCCTCTCTGGTGTCAACACTCTGTCTGATTTTGGATTTTTTTTTAAATCAGACTTGACACCAGAGAGGCTGAATACCGCACTGAGTCAATGCGGTCTTAGCCTCTCTGGTGTCAACACTCTGTCTGATTTTGGATTTTTTTTTTTTTTTTCCAAAATCAGACTTGACACCAGAGAGGCTGAATACCGCACTGAGTCAATGCGTCTTAGCCTCTCTGGTGTCAACACTCTGTCTGATTTTGGATTTTTTTTTTTTTTCCAAAGTCAGACTTGACACCAGAGAGGCTGAATACCGCACTGAGTCAATGCGGTCTTAGCCTCTCTGGTCTCAACACTCTGTCTGATTTTGGATTTTTTTTTTTTTTTTCCAAAATCAGACTTGACACCAGAGAGGCTGAATACCGCACTGAGTCAATGCGGTCTTAGCCTCTCTGGTGTCAACACTCTGTCTGATTTTGGATTTTTTTTTTTTTTTCCAAAATCAGACTTGACACCAGAGAGGCTGAATACCGCACTGAGTCAATGCGGTCTTAGCCTCTCTGGTCTCAACACTCTGTCTGATTTTGGATTTTTTTTTTTTTTTTCCAAAATCAGACTTGACACCAGAGAGGCTGAATACCGCACTGAGTCAATGCGGTCTTAGCCTCTCTGGTGCTCAACACTCTGTCTGATTTTGGATTTTTTTTTTTTTTTCCAAAATCAGACTTGACACCAGAGAGGCTGAATACCGCACTGAGTCAATGCGGTCTTAGCCTCTCTGGTCGTCAACACTCTGTCTGATTTTGGATTTTTTTTTTTTTTTTCCAAAATCAGACTTGACACCAGAGAGGCTGAATACCGCACTGAGTCAATGCGGTCTTAGCCTCTCTGGTCTCAACACTCTGTCTGATTTTGGATTTTTTTTTTTTTTTTCCAAAATCAGACTTGACACCAGAGAGGCTGAATACCGCACTGAGTCAATGCGGTCTTAGCCTCTCTGGTGTCAACACTCTGTCTGATTTTGGATTTTTTTTTTTTTTTCCAAAATCAGACTTGACACCAGAGAGGCTGAATACCGCACTGAGTCAATGCGGTCTTAGCCTCTCTGGTCTCAACACTCTGTCTGATTTTGGATTTTTTTTTTTTTTTCCAAAATCAGACTTGACACCAGAGAGGCTGAATACCGCACTGAGTCAATGCGGTCTTAGCCTCTCTGGTCTCAACACTCTGTCTGATTTTGGATTTTTTTTTTTTTTTCCAAAATCAGACTTGACACCAGAGAGGCTGAATACCGCACTGAGTCAATGCGGTCTTAGCCTCTCTGGTGCTCAACACTCTGTCTGATTTTGGATTTTTTTTTTTTTTTTTCCAAAATCAGACTTGACACCAGAGAGGCTGAATACCGCACTGAGTCAATGCGGTCTTAGCCTCTCTGGTCTCAACACTCTGTCTGATTTTGGATTTTTTTTTTTTTTTTCCAAAATCAGACTTGACACCAGAGAGGCTGAATACCGCACTGAGTCAATGCGGTCTTAGCCTCTCTGGTGTCAACACTCTGTCTGATTTTGGATTTTTTTTTTTTTTTTCCAAAATCAGACTTGACACCAGAGAGGCTGAATACCGCACTGAGTCAATGCGGTCTTAGCCTCTCTGGTGTCAACACTCTGTCTGATTTTGGATTTTTTTTTTTTTTTCCAAAATCAGACTTGACACCAGAGAGGCTGAATACCGCACTGAGTCAATGCGGTCTTAGCCTCTCTGGTCTCAACACTCTGTCTGATTTTGGATTTTTTTTTTTTTTTTTCCTTTTTTTCCAAAATCAGACTTGACACCAGATAGGCTGAATACCGCACTGAGTCAATGCGGTCTTAGCCTCTCTGGTCTCAACACTCTGTCTGATTTTGGATTTTTTTTTTTTTTTTTTCCAAAATCAGACTTGACACCAGAGAGGCTGAATACCGCACTGAGTCAATGCGGTCTTAGCCTCTCTGGTCTCAACACTCTGTCTGATTTTGGATTATTTTTTTTTTTTTTTCAAAATCAGACTTGACACCAGAGAGGCTGAATACCGCACTGAGTCAATGCGGTCTTAGCCTCTCTGGTGTCAACACTCTGTCTGATTTTGGATTTTTTTTTTTTTTCCAAAATCAGACTTGACACCAGAGAGGCTGAATACCGCACTGAGTCAATGCGGTCTTAGCCTCTCTGGTCTCAACACTCTGTCTGATTTTGGATTTTTTTTTTTTTTTTCCAAAATCAGACTTGACACCAGAGAGGCTGAATACCGCACTGAGTCAATGCGGTCTTAGCCTCTCTGGTCTCAACACTCTGTCTGATTTTGGATTTTTTTTTTTTTTTCCAAAATCAGACTTGACACCAGAGAGGCTGAATACCGCACTGACTCAATGCGGTCTTAGCCTCTCTGGTGTCAACACTCTGTCTGATTTTGGATTTTTTTTTTTTTTCTAAAATCAGACTTGACACCAGAGAGGCTGAATACCGCACTGAGTCAATGCGGTCTTAGCCTCTCTGGTGTCAACACTCTGTCTGATTTTGGATTTTTTTTTTTTTTCCAAAATCAGACTTGACACCAGAGAGGCTGAATACCGCACTGAGTCAATGCGGTCTTAGCCTCTCTGGTCTCAACACTCTGTCTGATTTTGGATTTTTTTTTTTTTTTTCTAAAATCAGACTTGACACCAGAGAGGCTGAATACCGCACTGAGTCAATGCGGTCTTAGCCTCTCTGGTGTCAACACTCTGTCTGATTTGGATTTTTTTTTTTTTTTCCAAAATCAGACTTGACACCAGAGAGGCTGAATACCGCACTGAGTCAATGCGGTCTTAGCCTCTCTGGTGTCAACACTCTGTCTGATTTTGGATTTTTTTTTTTTTTTCCAAAATCAGACTTGACACCAGAGAGGCTGAATACCGCACTGAGTCAATGCGGTCTTAGCCTCTCTGGTGTCAACACTCTGTCTGATTTTGGATTTTTTTTTTTTTTTCCAAAGTCAGACTTGACACCAGAGAGGCTGAATACCGCACTGAGTCAATGCGGTCTTAGCCTCTCTGGTCTCAACACTCTGTCTGATTTTGGATTTTTTTTTTTTTTTTCCAAAATCAGACTTGACACCAGAGAGGCTGAATACCGCACTGAGTCAATGCGGTCTTAGCCTCTCTGGTGTCAACACTCTGTCTGATTTTGGATTTTTTTTTTTTTTTTCCAAAGTCAGACTTGACACCAGAGAGGCTGAATACCGCACTGAGTCAATGCGGTCTTAGCCTCTCTGGTCTCAACACTCTGTCTGATTTTGGATTTTTTTTTTTTTTTCCAAAATCAGACTTGACACCAGAGAGGCTGAATACCGCACTGAGTCAATGCGGTCTTAGCCTCTCTGGTGTCAACACTCTGTCTGATTTTGGATTTTTTTTTTTTTTTTCCAAAATCAGACTTGACACCAGAGAGGCTGAATACCGCACTGAGTCAATGCGGTCTTAGCCTCTCTGGTCTCAACACTCTGTCTGATTTTGGATTTTTTTTTTTTTTTCCAAAATCAGACTTGACACCAGAGAGGCTGAATACCGCACTGAGTCAATGCGGTCTTAGCCTCTCTGGTGTCAACACTCTGTCTGATTTTGGATTTTTTTTTTTTTTTCCAAAATCAGACTTGACACCAGAGAGGCTGAATACCGCACTGAGTCAATGCGGTCTTAGCCTCTCTGGTCTCAACACTCTGTCTGATTTTGGATTTTTTTTTTTTTTCTAAAATCAGACTTGACACCAGAGAGGCTGAATACCGCACTGAGTCAATGCGGTCTTAGCCTCTCTGGTGTCAACACTCTGTCTGATTTTGGATTTTTTTTTTTTTTTCCAAAATCAGACTTGACACCAGAGAGGCTGAATACCGCACTGAGTCAATGCGGTCTTAGCCTCTCTGGTGTCAACACTCTGTCTGATTTTGGATTTTTTTTTTTTTTTTCCAAAATCAGACTTGACACCAGAGAGGCTGAATACCGCACTGAGTCAATGCGGTCTTAGCCTCTCTGGTGTCAACACTCTGTCTGATTTTGGATTTTTTTTTTTTTTCCAAAGTCAGACTTGACACCAGAGAGGCTGAATACCGCACTGAGTCAATGCGGTCTTAGCCTCTCTGGTCTCAACACTCTGTCTGATTTTGGATTTTTTTTTTTTTTTTCCAAAATCAGACTTGACACCAGAGAGGCTGAATACCGCACTGAGTCAATGCGGTCTTAGCCTCTCTGGTGTCAACACTCTGTCTGATTTTGGATTTTTTTTTTTTTTTCCAAAGTCAGACTTGACACCAGAGAGGCTGAATACCGCACTGAGTCAATGCGGTCTTAGCCTCTCTGGTCTCAACACTCTGTCTGACTTTGGATTTTTTTTTTCTTTTCCAAAATCAGACTTGACACCAGAGAGGCTGAATACCGCACTGAGTCAATGCGGTCTTAGCCTCTCTGGTGTCAACACTCTGTCTGATTTTGGATTTTTTTTTTTTTTTTCCAAAATCAGACTTGACACCAGAGAGGCTGAATACCGCACTGAGTCAATGCGGTCTTAGCCTCTCTGGTCTCAACACTCTGTCTGATTTTGGATTTTTTTTTTTTTTTCCAAAATCAGACTTGACACCAGAGAGGCTGAATACCGCACTGAGTCAATGCGGTCTTAGCCTCTCTGGTGTCAACACTCTGTCTGATTTTGGATTTTTTTTTTTTTTCCAAAATCAGACTTGACACCAGAGAGGCTGAATACCGCACTGAGTCAATGCGGTCTTAGCCTCTCTGGTCTCAACACTCTGTCTGATTTTGGATTTTTTTTTTTTTTTTCCCAAAATCAGACTTGACACCAGAGAGGCTGAATACCGCACTGAGTCAATGCGGTCTTAGCCTCTCTGGTCTCAACACTCTGTCTGACTTTGGATTTTTTTTTTCTTTTCCAAAATCAGACTTGACACCAGAGAGGCTGAATACCGCACTGAGTCAATGCGGTCTTAGCCTCTCTGGTGTCAACACTCTGTCTGATTTTGGATTTTTTTTTTTTTTTTCCAAAATCAGACTTGACACCAGAGAGGCTGAATACCGCACTGAGTCAATGCGGTCTTAGCCTCTCTGGTCTCAACACTCTGTCTGATTTTGGATTTTTTTTTTTTTTTTCCAAAATCAGACTTGACACCAGAGAGGCTGAATACCGCACTGAGTCAATGCGGTCTTAGCCTCTCTGGTGTCAACACTCTGTCTGATTTTGGATTTTTTTTTTTTTTTCCAAAATCAGACTTGACACCAGAGAGGCTGAATACCGCACTGAGTCAATGCGGTCTTAGCCTCTCTGGTCTCAACACTCTGTCTGATTTTGGATTTTTTTTTTTTTTTTCCAAAATCAGACTTGACACCAGAGAGGCTGAATACCGCACTGAGTCAATGCGGTCTTAGCCTCTCTGGTCTCAACACTCTGTCTGACTTTGGATTTTTTTTTTTCTTTTCCAAAATCAGACTTGACACCAGAGAGGCTGAATACCGCACTGAGTCAATGCGGTCTTAGCCTCTCTGGTGTCAACACTCTGTCTGATTTTGGATTTTTTTTTTTTTTTCCAAAATCAGACTTGACACCAGAGAGGCTGAATACCGCACTGAGTCAATGCGGTCTTAGCCTCTCTGGTCTCAACACTCTGTCTGATTTTGGATTTTTTTTTTTTTTTCCAAAATCAGACTTGACACCAGAGAGGCTGAATAC
The DNA here is from genome assembly GCF_964638095.1 of Poromitra crassiceps. Taxonomy (NCBI): domain Eukaryota; kingdom Metazoa; phylum Chordata; class Actinopteri; order Beryciformes; family Melamphaidae; genus Poromitra; species Poromitra crassiceps. Next base: position 240,062 of record NW_028152106.1, read on the forward strand.
CGCACTGAGTCAATGCGGTCTTAGCCTCTCTGGTGTCAACACTCTGTCTGATTTTGGATTTTTTTTTTTTTTTCCAAAATCAGACTTGACACCAGAGAGGCTGAATACCGCACTGAGTCAATGCGGTCTTAGCCTCTCTGGTGTCAACACTCTGTCTGATTTTGGATTTTTTTTTTTTTTTTCCAAAATCAGACTTGACACCAGAGAGGCTGAATACCGCACTGAGTCAATGCGGTCTTAGCCTCTCTGGTGTCAACACTCTGTCTGATTTTGGATTTTTTTTTTTTTTTCCAAAGTCAGACTTGACACCAGAGAGGCTGAATACCGCACTGAGTCAATGCGGTCTTAGCCTCTCTGGTCTCAACACTCTGTCTGATTTTGGATTTTTTTTTTTATTTTCCAAAATCAGACTTGACACCAGAGAGGCTGAATACCGCACTGAGTCAATGCGGTCTTAGCCTCTCTGGTGTCAACACTCTGTCTGATTTTGGATTTTTTTTTTTTTTTCCAAAGTCAGACTTGACACCAGAGAGGCTGAATACCGCACTGAGTCAATGCGGTCTTAGCCTCTCTGGTCTCAACACTCTGTCTGATTTTGGATTTTTTTTTTCTTTTCCAAAATCAGACTTGACACCAGAGAGGCTGAATACCGCACTGAGTCAATGCGGTCTTAGCCTCTCTGGTGTCAACACTCTGTCTGATTTTGGATTTTTTTTTTTTTTTCCAAAATCAGACTTGACACCAGAGAGGCTGAATACCGCACTGAGTCAATGCGGTCTTAGCCTCTCTGGTCTCAACACTCTGTCTGATTTTGGATTTTTTTTTTTTTTTTCCAAAATCAGACTTGACACCAGAGAGGCTGAATACCGCACTGAGTCAATGCGGTCTTAGCCTCTCTGGTGTCAACACTCTGTCTGATTTTGGATTTTTTTTTTTTTTCCAAAATCAGACTTGACACCAGAGAGGCTGAATACCGCACTGAGTCAATGCGGTCTTAGCCTCTCTGGTCTCAACACTCTGTCTGATTTTGGATTTTTTTTTTTTTTTTCCAAAATCAGACTTGACACCAGAGAGGCTGAATACCGCACTGAGTCAATGCGGTCTTAGCCTCTCTGGTCTCAACACTCTGTCTGACTTTTGGATTTTTTTTTTCTTTTCCAAAATCAGACTTGACACCAGAGAGGCTGAATACCGCACTGAGTCAATGCGGTCTTAGCCTCTCTGGTGTCAACACTCTGTCTGATTTTGGATTTTTTTTTTTTTTTTCCAAAATCAGACTTGACACCAGAGAGGCTGAATACCGCACTGAGTCAATGCGGTCTTAGCCTCTCTGGTCTCAACACTCTGTCTGATTTTGGATTTTTTTTTTTTTTTCCAAAATCAGACTTGACACCAGAGAGGCTGAATACCGCACTGAGTCAATGCGGTCTTAGCCTCTCTGGTGTCAACACTCTGTCTGATTTTGGATTTTTTTTTTTTTTTTCCAAAATCAGACTTGACACCAGAGAGGCTGAATACCGCACTGAGTCAATGCGGTCTTAGCCTCTCTGGTCTCAACACTCTGTCTGATTTTGGATTTTTTTTTTTTTTTCCAAAATCAGACTTGACACCAGAGAGGCTGAATACCGCACTGAGTCAATGCGGTCTTAGCCTCTCTGGTCTCAACACTCTGTCTGACTTTGGATTTTTTTTTTTTTTTCCAAAATCAGACTTGACACCAGAGAGGCTGAATACCGCACTGAGTCAATGCGGTCTTAGCCTCTCTGGTGTCAACACTCTGTCTGATTTTGGATTTTTTTTTTTTTTTTCCAAAATCAGACTTGACACCAGAGAGGCTGAATACCGCACTGAGTCAATGCGGTCTTAGCCTCTCTGGTCTCAACACTCTGTCTGATTTTGGATTTTTTTTTTTTTTTTCCAAAATCAGACTTGACACCAGAGAGGCTGAATACCGCACTGAGTCAATGCGGTCTTAGCCTCTCTGGTGTCAACACTCTGTCTGATTTTGGATTTTTTTTTTTTTTTCCAAAATCAGACTTGACACCAGAGAGGCTGAATACCGCACTGAGTCAATGCGGTCTTAGCCTCTCTGGTGTCAACACTCTGTCTGATTTTGGATTTTTTTTTTTTTTTTCCAAAATCAGACTTGACACCAGAGAGGCTGAATACCGCACTGAGTCAATGCGGTCTTAGCCTCTCTGGTCTCAACACTCTGTCTGATTTTGGATTTTTTTTTTTTTTTCCAAAATCAGACTTGACACCAGAGAGGCTGAATACCGCACTGAGTCAATGCGGTCTTAGCCTCTCTGGTCTCAACACTCTGTCTGATTTTGGATTTTTTTTTTTTTTTCCAAAATCAGACTTGACACCAGAGAGGCTGAATACCGCACTGAGTCAATGCGGTCTTAGCCTCTCTGGTCGCTCAACACTCTGTCTGATTTTGGATTTTTTTTTTTTTTTCCAAAATCAGACTTGACACCAGAGAGGCTGAATACCGCACTGAGTCAATGCGGTCTTAGCCTCTCTGGTGGTCAACACTCTGTCTGATTTTGGATTTTTTTTTTTTTTTCCAAAATCAGACTTGACACCAGAGAGGCTGAATACCGCACTGAGTCAATGCGGTCTTAGCCTCTCTGGTGTCAACACTCTGTCTGATTTTGGATTTTTTTTTTTTTTTCCAAAATCAGACTTGACACCAGAGAGGCTGAATACCGCACTGAGTCAATGCGGTCTTAGCCTCTCTGGTGTCAACACTCTGTCTGATTTTGGATTTTTTTTTTTTTTTTCCAAAATCAGACTTGACACCAGAGAGGCTGAATACCGCACTGAGTCAATGCGGTCTTAGCCTCTCTGGTGTCAACACTCTGTCTGATTTTGGATTTTTTTTTTTTTTCCAAAATCAGACTTGACACCAGAGAGGCTGAATACCGCACTGAGTCAATGCGGTCTTAGCCTCTCTGGTCTCAACACTCTGTCTGATTTTGGATTTTTTTTTTTTTTTTCCAAAATCAGACTTGACACCAGAGAGGCTGAATACCGCACTGAGTCAATGCGGTCTTAGCCTCTCTGGTGTCAACACTCTGTCTGATTTTGGATTTTTTTTTTTTTTTCCAAAATCAGACTTGACACCAGAGAGGCTGAATACCGCACTGAGTCAATGCGGTCTTAGCCTCTCTGGTCTCAACACTCTGTCTGATTTTGGATTTTTTTTTTTTTTTCCAAAATCAGACTTGACACCAGAGAGGCTGAATACCGCACTGAGTCAATGCGGTCTTAGCCTCTCTGGTGTCAACACTCTGTCTGATTTTGGATTTTTTTTTTTTTTTCCAAAATCAGACTTGACACCAGAGAGGCTGAATACCGCACTGAGTCAATGCGGTCTTAGCCTCTCTGGTCTCAACACTCTGTCTGATTTTGGATTTTTTTTTTTTTTTCCAAAATCAGACTTGACACCAGAGAGGCTGAATACCGCACTGAGTCAATGCGGTCTTAGCCTCTCTGGTGTCAACACTCTGTCTGATTTTGGATTTTTTTTTTTTTTTTCCAAAATCAGACTTGACACCAGAGAGGCTGAATACCGCACTGAGTCAATGCGGTCTTAGCCTCTCTGGTCTCAACACTCTGTCTGATTTTGGATTTTTTTTTTTTTTTTCCAAAATCAGACTTGACACCAGAGAGGCTGAATACCGCACTGAGTCAATGCGGTCTTAGCCTCTCTGGTCTCAACACTCTGTCTGATTTTGGATTTTTTTTTTTTTTTCCAAAATCAGACTTGACACCAGAGAGGCTGAATACCGCACTGAGTCAATGCGGTCTTAGCCTCTCTGGTGTCAACACTCTGTCTGATTTTGGATTTTTTTTTTTTTTTCCAAAATCAGACTTGACACCAGAGAGGCTGAATACCGCACTGAGTCAATGCGGTCTTAGCCTCTCTGGTCTCAACACTCTGTCTGATTTTGGATTTTTTTTTTTTTTCCAAAATCAGACTTGACACCAGAGAGGCTGAATACCGCACTGAGTCAATGCGGTCTTAGCCTCTCTGGTGTCAACACTCTGTCTGATTTTGGATTTTTTTTTTTTTTTCCAAAATCAGACTTGACACCAGAGAGGCTGAATACCGCACTGAGTCAATGCGGTCTTAGCCTCTCTGGTCTCAACACTCTGTCTGATTTTGGATTTTTTTTTTTTTTTTCCAAAATCAGACTTGACACCAGAGAGGCTGAATACCGCACTGAGTCAATGCGGTCTTAGCCTCTCTGGTCTCAACACTCTGTCTGATTTTGGATTTTTTTTTTTTTTTCCAAAATCAGACTTGACACCAGAGAGGCTGAATACCGCACTGAGTCAATGCGGTCTTAGCCTCTCTGGTGTCAACACTCTGTCTGATTTTGGATTTTTTTTTTTTTTTCCAAAATCAGACTTGACACCAGAGAGGCTGAATACCGCACTGAGTCAATGCGGTCTTAGCCTCTCTGGTCTCAACACTCTGTCTGATTTTGGATTTTTTTTTTTTTTTTCCAAAATCAGACTTGACACCAGAGAGGCTGAATACCGCACTGAGTCAATGCGGTCTTAGCCTCTCTGGTGTCAACACTCTGTCTGATTTTGGATTTTTTTTTTTTTTTCCAAAATCAGACTTGACACCAGAGAGGCTGAATACCGCACTGAGTCAATGCGGTCTTAGCCTCTCTGGTGTCAACACTCTGTCTGATTTTGGATTTTTTTTTTTTTTTCCAAAATCAGACTTGACACCAGAGAGGCTGAATACCGCACTGAGTCAATGCGGTCTTAGCCTCTCTGGTGCTCAACACTCTGTCTGATTTTGGATTTTTTTTTTTTTTTTCCAAAATCAGACTTGACACCAGAGAGGCTGAATACCGCACTGAGTCAATGCGGTCTTAGCCTCTCTGGTCTCAACACTCTGTCTGATTTTGGATTTTTTTTTTTTTTTTCCAAAATCAGACTTGACACCAGAGAGGCTGAATACCGCACTGAGTCAATGCGGTCTTAGCCTCTCTGGTCTCAACACTCTGTCTGATTTTGGATTTTTTTTTTTTTTTTTCAAAATCAGACTTGACACCAGAGAGGCTGAATACCGCACTGAGTCAATGCGGTCTTAGCCTCTCTGGTGTCAACACTCTGTCTGATTTTGGATTTTTTTTTTTTTTTCCAAAATCAGACTTGACACCAGAGAGGCTGAATACCGCACTGAGTCAATGCGGTCTTAGCCTCTCTGGTCTCAACACTCTGTCTGATTTTGGATTTTTTTTTTTTTTTCCAAAATCAGACTTGACACCAGAGAGGCTGAATACCGCACTGAGTCAATGCGGTCTTAGCCTCTCTGGTCTCAACACTCTGTCTGATTTTGGATTTTTTTTTTTTTTTTCCAAAATCAGACTTGACACCAGAGAGGCTGAATACCGCACTGAGTCAATGCGGTCTTAGCCTCTCTGGTGTCAACACTCTGTCTGATTTTGGATTTTTTTTTTTTTTTCCAAAATCAGACTTGACACCAGAGAGGCTGAATACCGCACTGACTCAATGCGGTCTTAGCCTCTCTGGTGTCAACACTCTGTCTGATTTTGGATTTTTTTTTTTTTTCTAAAATCAGACTTGACACCAGAGAGGCTGAATACCGCACTGAGTCAATGCGGTCTTAGCCTCTCTGGTGTCAACACTCTGTCTGATTTTGGATTTTTTTTTTTTTTCCAAAATCAGACTTGACACCAGAGAGGCTGAATACCGCACTGAGTCAATGCGGTCTTAGCCTCTCTGGTCTCAACACTCTGTCTGATTTTGGATTTTTTTTTTTTTTCTAAAATCAGACTTGACACCAGAGAGGCTGAATACCGCACTGAGTCAATGCGGTCTTAGCCTCTCTGGTGTCAACACTCTGTCTGATTTTGGATTTTTTTTTTTTTTCCAAAATCAGACTTGACACCAGAGAGGCTGAATACCGCACTGAGTCAATGCGGTCTTAGCCTCTCTGGTCGTCAACACTCTGTCTGATTTTGGATTTTTTTTTTTTTTTCCAAAATCAGACTTGACACCAGAGAGGCTGAATACCGCACTGAGTCAATGCGGTCTTAGCCTCTCTGGTGTCAACACTCTGTCTGATTTTGGATTTTTTTTTTTTTTTCCAAAGTCAGACTTGACACCAGAGAGGCTGAATACCGCACTGAGTCAATGCGGTCTTAGCCTCTCTGGTCTCAACACTCTGTCTGATTTTGGATTTTTTTTTTTTTTTCCAAAATCAGACTTGACACCAGAGAGGCTGAATACCGCACTGAGTCAATGCGGTCTTAGCCTCTCTGGTGTCAACACTCTGTCTGATTTTGGATTTTTTTTTTTTTTTTCCAAAATCAGACTTGACACCAGAGAGGCTGAATACCGCACTGAGTCAATGCGGTCTTAGCCTCTCTGGTCTCAACACTCTGTCTGATTTTGGATTTTTTTTTTTTTTTTCCAAAATCAGACTTGACACCAGAGAGGCTGAATACCGCACTGAGTCAATGCGGTCTTAGCCTCTCTGGTGTCAACACTCTGTCTGATTTTGGATTTTTTTTTTTTTTTTCCAAAATCAGACTTGACACCAGAGAGGCTGAATACCGCACTGAGTCAATGCGGTCTTAGCCTCTCTGGTGCTCAACACTCTGTCTGATTTTGGATTTTTTTTTTTTTTTCCAAAATCAGACTTGACACCAGAGAGGCTGAATACCGCACTGAGTCAATGCGGTCTTAGCCTCTCTGGTGTCAACACTCTGTCTGATTTTGGATTTTTTTTTTTTTTCCAAAATCAGACTTGACACCAGAGAGCTGAATACAGCACTGAGTCAATGCGGTCTTAGCTCTCTGGTGTCAACACTCTGTCTGATTTTTGGATTTTTTTTTTTTTCCAAAATCAGGACTTGACACCAGAGA